>NC_085842.1:1932588-2032588 GCF_035594765.1 Anolis carolinensis
GGAAAAGGAAGGAAGGAAGGAAAAGGAAGGAAGGAAGGAAAAGGAAGGAAGGAAGGAAGGAAAAGGAAGGAAGGAAAAGGAAGGAAGGAAGGAAAAGGAAGGAAGGAAAAGGAAGGAAGGAAAAGGAAGGAAGGAAGGAAGGAGAAGGAAGGAAGGAAGGAAGGAAAAGGAAGGAAGGAAAAGGAAGGAAGGAAGGAGAAGGAAGGAAGGAAGGAAAAGGAAGGAAGGAAGGAAGGAAAAGGAAGGAAGGAAGGAAAAGGAAGGAAGGAAAAGGAAGGAAGGAAGGAAAAGGAAGGAAAGAAGGAAGGAAAAGGAAGGAAGGAAGGAAAAGGAAGGAAGGAAGGAAAAGGAAGGAAGGAAGGAAAAGGAAGGAAGGAAGGAAAAGGAATGAAGGAAGGAAGGAAAAGGAAGGAAGGAAAAGGAAGGAAGGAAAAGGAAGGAAGGAAGGAAAAGGAAGGAAAAGGAATGAAGGAAGGAAGGAAAAGGAAGGAAGGAAGGAAGGAAGGAAGGAAGGAAGGAAGGAAGGAAGGAAGGAAGGAAGGAAGGGCGCTGAGGTAAAAAGATAATAGACTGGATATACAGATAATAATACATAATAATATTGTAATGGGTAAAGGGTCAAGGTTTCCCCCTAATACTAATATTGTGCTATGCTAATCATATAGAATACTGTATATACATATAATAATATATAATCATATTGTAATGGGTAAAGGGTCAAGGTTTCTCCTAATACAGTAGAGTCTCACTTATCCAAGCCTCTGGATTATCCAAGCCATTTTTGTAGTCAACGTTTTCAATATATCGTGATATTTTGGTGCTAAATTCATAAATACAGTAATTACAACATAACATTACTGCGTATTGAACTACTTTTTCTGTCAAATTTGTTGTAAAACATGATGTTTTGGTGCTTAATTTGTAAAATCATAACATAATTTTATGTTTAATAGGCTCTTCCTTAATCCCTCTTATATCCAAGATATTTGCTTATCCAAGCTTCTGCCGGCCCATTTAGCTTGGATAAGTGAGACTCTACTGTGTGTGTGTGTGTGTGTGTGTGTGTGTATGTATATATATATATATGTATGTGCATATATATATATATATATATATATATAAATATATATATATATATATATATATATATATATATACACAGTTTCCAAAAGACCTCACCACTTCTGAGGATGCTTTCCATAGATGTGGGCGAAACGTCAGGAGAGAATGCTTCTGGCACATGGGCAGGCAGCTGGAAAACTCACAGGAACGCAATGATGCCATTTGTTTCTAGGATAGTTTCTTACCCATTGCCCATCAGAGAGTAGTAGCATCCCTCTCTGAGGTTCCCCCCAACCCTGGCTGAGTCCCTGCCCTCCCTTTGGCTTCTCTGGCACCCCCGAGCAGGGCCAGCCCCCCCTCCCCCGCTCCCTCTCCCTCCCTCTACGTGGAGTTCCCCACCAGGCCTGTCCCTGCCAGGGACCCCCAGGCCGAGGGAGGCGGGGAGGGGGCTCTTCGGGAGGAACAGCCTCGTGGGGGTCCTTCCCGCAGTGCTGCTCCTTTAAGGCCAAGCCCCGCCTCTCTTTGGTTCCAGGGTGACGTCACGGCAAGGCCAGCCCCGCCCCGATCCCTTGGAAACAGGCAGGCAGAGGGGAGGGGGGCCTCCGCGGGCGGAAGTGAGGGGGCGCTTCCGGTTGGGCCCAGCCGAGGGAGAGGCGCCAACTCTTCGCGTGTTCCTCGGGAGCCTCGCGCGGGTGAGTGGAAGGAGGGGGGGGAGGGGAGGGGAGCCAGGCCAAGGCCTTGTTCCCGGATGGGGAGGAGAGAGAGAGAGAGAGAGACGCACAGACCTCCCGGGGCCTCCTGCGTGGCCTGGTCTCCTCCCGAGGGAAAGAAGGCAGGCAGGCGGGCGGGCGGGCGCCCCTGAGGGAAGAAGGCCCGGGGCCTGAAGGGACTGCACCTCCCCCCGCCCCCTCCCTCCCTCCCTCCCTCCCTCGGCCCTCCAGCCTGAGTCTCCCCAACGAGGCACCCAGAGCTCACTTGGCCAAATCTGCAGCCTCACCTTGACACCCAGGAGTTCCAGTTCACCCGTGTTCAGAGAACCTTGAACCCCACCAGTGACGGATCTGGACCAAACCTGGCTCACAGACCCAACCTGGCCAACTGGGAACACTGGTGGATTTAGGGGGTGACCGACCTTTATCTCCGGGAGTTATAGTTCCCCTGTATCCCGTGAGCCCTCTGAACCCCACCAGTGACGGATCTGGACCAAACCTGGCTCACAGACCCAACCTGGCCAACTGGGAACACTGGTGGATTTAGGGGGTGACCGACCTTTAGCTCCGGGAGTTATAGTTCCCCTGTATCCCGTGAGCCCTCTGAACCCCACCAGTGACGGATCTGGACCAAACCTGGCTCACAGACCCAACCTGGCCAACTGGGAACACTGGTGGATTTAGGGGGTGACCGACCTTTATCTCCGGGAGTTATAGTTCCCCTGTATCCCGTGAGCCCTCTGAACCCCACCAGTGACGGATCTGGACCAAACCTGGCTCACAGACCCAACCTGGCCAACTGGGAACACTGGTGGATTTAGGGGGTGACCGACCTTTAGCTCCGGGAGTTATAGTTCCCCTGTATTCCCTGAGCCCTCTGAACCCCACCAGTGACGGATCTGGACCAAACCTGGCTCACAGACCCAACCTGGCCAACTGGGAACACTGGTGGATTTAGGGGGTGACCGACCTTTATCTCCGGGAGTTATAGTTCCCCCGTATTCCGTGAGCCCTCTGAACCCCACCAGTGACGGATCTGGACCAAACCTGGCTCACAGACCCAACCTGGCCAACTGGGAACACTGGTGGATTTAGGGGGTGACTGACCTTTATCTCCGGGAGTTATAGTTCCCATGTATTCCGTGAGCCCTCTGAACCCCACCAATGATGAATCTGGACCAAACATGGCTCACAGACCGAACATGGGCAACTGTGCATACAAGCGGAGTTTGGAGGCGATTGCCCTGGACATCTGGGAGTTGTAGTTCACCCTTACCAAACTGGACCAAACTTAGGATATTTCCTAACGTCCCAAAATAAACAATGCCTTCTTCTAATAACCCAGCCACCACTGGGTCCCCAAGCTAGTAAATATATAAATACTAATATATAAATAGGTAGGTAGATAAATAGATATGTGTGTTTGTGTGTAAGTGAACATGAGGGCATTTGGATGTGCCTGGTCACACGCTTTGTTTGCAAATGTGCTGTTTCCCTCAAAACTGTACTTTAGGGAGGCCAGCTGCCCTGGGAGTAAGACTTCTCTTCTCCCCTCCCTCCCTTCCTTCTTTCCTTCTTTCCTTCCTCTCTTCTGTCTTTTGTGACCTGCCTCCCGGTCGGTGCTTCAGGTTCCACAAGCATCGTGTGTCTTATTCCTGAATGAAACTGACCTATGAAACATTCTCTCTAACATTAACAATTAATCTGTCTAATGATAAGAGCCGGAAGCGACCCCCGGTCCCCCAACACAAAGAGCCACAACGTGGGACCCGCAAACCTTTGCAGGGCAGGCTAAGGAAGGCCTTTCTGCTTCAGTTGAAGCCAGTGCCTTTTATCTTCCTTATTATTCTGCAGCAGGGGAGGGAGGGAGGGAGGGAGGGAGGAAGGAAGGAAGGAAGGAAGGAAGGAAAGGGGCTCTTCTGGAGGAACAGCCTTGCGTGTGTCTCTTTCACAGATACGTACATATATGCATACAGTATTATGCGGTGCAAGATATAAATATGGCAAATGTGAAATTGACCATTGCAATGGCCCCGGTCTACAGCTTTGGATCATGTAATTTTAATGTTTATATGAGGTGTTTTAATTCTATGTTCTCATGTCTAAATGTTTATATCTTTATGTTTAATGGTCTTATTGATCTATGTTTAATGGTCTTATTGATTTTAATGAATACTTATGTTTCTTTTTTAGATTTTATGATTTGGTTTTAGTTATTTATTATTTATTTAAAGCATTTATATTGCACCCTTCCCACCATGAAAGGGACTCATGCCGGAACATAAAACTCATGCCGGAATATAAAATAAATAAAAATACACAAAAACTAAAATCAGATTATTTCGACTTTAAAATCAATTGTTTAAAGCCATCTCAGATCAGCCTTGTTGTCATCTTATTTTATATGTATGTTAGGCATTGAATTTTTCCCATGATTATGTTATAAACCAGTTTGAGTCCCGTTTCCCCCCCCCCTCCCCTGGTGAGAAAAGTGGTATATAAAAACAGTCAGTAAATAAATAAATAAATAAATAAATACAAACATATAGATACGGTAGATAGATAGATAGATAGATAGAGAGAGAGAGAGAGAGAGAGAGAGAGAGATGTGTGAGTCAAGGAAAATCAAGGCACTTGGATGGTCACACGCTATGTTTTGATATGTGCTAGTTTCCTTCAGAAGTGTGCTTTGGGGATGCCAGTTGCACTGGGAGTGTGTTGTTTGTGTCATTGGCACCTTGTGTTGTTTGTGTCATTGGCACCTCCCTCCCTTCTCCCCTTTCTTCCTTTTCTCCCTCAAGGCTAATATCCCCTTTACTCACCAATTGGCCAGGAAGAACCCTAAATTGGTCTCGCAGCTCTCTACTGTCTGATCAGGGCAATGGAGCATAGAATCCTAGAGTCTGAAGAGACCTCGTGGTCCACCCAGTCCAACCCCATTTTACCGAGAAGCAGGAAAATTGCATTCAAAGTACCCTGACAGATGGCCATCCAGCCTCTGCTTAAAAGCCCCAAAGGAGGAGCCTCTACTATTTGGCAGGTGGCCATATTTCTCTTTGCAGCAGTAAAAGGCCGCAAGTGCTTCATGAATAATCTGTAAGTGCTGACAGTGTAACAAAGAGCAGCTGGTTATAGGGAGCACACCATGCCCCTATTAAAGCAGCCCCACAGGCTGCCAATGAATTTCCAGACCTGATTCAAAGTGCAGGTTATCACCTATGAAGCCCTTTACGCTTCGGGTCCAACCAATCTTCGAGACCGTATCTCTTTATGAACCGGCATGGGCTTTAAGATCGACCGGAGAAGGAGGCCCTGCTCTTGGTCCCACCTCCATCTTAAGTGGGGACGAGAGAGAGGGCCTTCCTTCTCAGTGGTGGCCCCTTGGCTCTGGAGTGCCCTTTCAAGTGAGATCATGCTAGCCCCCCCCCCCCAAACCTTCCGCACACATTTAAAGACCTGGCTATTCTGACAAGCCTTTGTTCATGTTTAGACTCTCTTATAATACATATGAGGACCTTTAGACTCTTTTGTTAGCACTTTACTATTCTGAGGTCAAATACTGCTGTTTTATCTACAGCAATAGCTGTATTTTATTGTTTTTACCAGAGGGTACTGTGAATTTATGATGTTGTGTTGACTCTTTATTACCTATGTTTTATTTTGCACTTGTTGTATTTTGTGTCACACCTTGAGTGTTTTGTGAGCCGCCCCGAGTCCCCCTCAGAGATGGTGGCAGGATATAAATAAAGTTGTTGTTGTTGTTGTTACTATTATTACTACTGATCTGCTGAACTATGGTTGCCCTTTTTGACTGCTTTGTCCTTTTTGGAAATGGCTCCAGACTCAGAACCCGGACCCTTCCCCCGGCAGAGAAGGCTGTCCTGCGGAAGGAGGGAGGCTGCAGGGTGGGAGTGGCAGAAGAGGCTCCAGGCTGAAGTGGAAAAGAACCTGCAGGTGCAGAAAGGTGAGGCGGACTTGGGAGTTGAAAAAGCCATCCTCAGCTTATACTTGGGTGCTTTCCTGCCAGGACCCTCACCTCTCCGCACAGCAACCCAGCTCTCCTTCCTCTTCTGCTCTCTTGTGCAGTGCTCACCTTCCTCTCTTCCTTTCTCGACGCAGTGCACACCTTCCTCTCCTCTTTCAACGCAGTGTGCACCTTCCTCTCCTCTCTCGACGCGGTGCGCACCTTCCTTTCCTCCTCTCTCGACGTGGTGCGTACCTTCCTTTCCTCCTCTCAACGCAGTGCGCACCTCTCTCCTCTCTCGGTGCAGTGTGTACCTTCCTCTCCTCCTTTCTCGATGCAGTGTGCACCTTCCTCTCCTCTCTCGACGCAGTGCGCACCTTCCTCCTCTCTCGATGCAGTGCGCACCTTCCTCTCCTCTCTCGGTGCAGTGTGTACCTTCCTCTCCTCCTTTCTCGACACAGTGTGCACCTTCCTCTCCTCTCTCGACGCAGTGCACACCTTCCTCTCCTCTCTTGACGCAGTGCGCACCTTCCTCTCCTCTCTCGGTGCAGTGTGTACCTTCCTCTCCTCCTTTCTCGACGCAGTGCGCACCTTTCTCTCCTCTCTTGACACAGTGTGCACCTTCCTCTCCTCTCTCGACGCAGTGTGCACCTTCCTCTCCTCTCTCGACGCAGTGTGCACCTTCCTCTCTTGACGCAGTGCGCACCTTCCTCTCCTCTCTCGGTGCAGTGTGTAACTTCCTCTCCTCCTTTCTCGATGCAGTGCGCACCTTTCTCTCCTCTCTTGACACAGTGTGCACCTTCCTCTCCTCTCTCGACGCAGTGTGCACCTTCCTCTCCTCTCTCGACGCAGTGTGCACCTTCCTCTCCTCTCTCGACGCAGTGTGCACCTTCCTCTCCTCTCTCGACGCAGTGTGCACCTTCCTCTCCTCTCTCGATGCAGTGCGCACCTTCCTTTCCTCCTCTTGACACAGTACGTACATTCCTCTCCTCTCTTGGTGCAGTGTGTACCTTCCTCTCCTCCTCTCTCAACGCAGTGTGCACCTTCCTTTCCTCCTCTTGACGCAGTACGTACATTCCTCTCCTCCTCGGTGCTCGTCTTTTCCACTTTTCCTTATTCCTTTACACACAGCATATCCCCCAAAATGTATACTGAAAATAAGCTATGGTGATTATTGGAAGCAAATTTACATTGAAGGAGGTTAGAATAATGATTTAATCAGAGTTGGGCAGCCTTAAATCTTAAATTCCAGTTGTATGTAAATATTTAAAAACATTTAACCTACTGATGCCTCAATAATATAATTTTATTGCTATCTACCCCACCTTTCTCTACCCAGAAGGGGACTCATTGTTAAGATACGACATGAAGACAAAATATTAATTAATTATATCAGTATTCAACAGGCTTTTAAACATTATTAGTTTTTTTTCGTGTCAGGAGCGACTTGAGAAACTGCAAGTCACTTCTGGAGTGAGAGAATTGGCCGTCTGCAAGGACGTTGCCCAGGGGACGCCCGGATGTTTTGATGTTTTTACCATCCTTGTGGGAGGCTTCTCTCATGTCCCCGCATGGAGCTGGAGCTGATAGAGGGAGCTCATCCACGCTCTCCCCGGGTGGGATTCGAACCTGGCAGCTTTCAGATCAGCAGCCCAACCTTCAAGTCACAAGGCTTTAACCCACTACTCCACCGGGGGCTCATTATTACAGTAATTTATTTCTTATTACAGTAATTTATTTCTATCATTTCTAGAGATATGTGTTCAGCCTTATATAAATTAAATAAATCATTATTACAGTAATTTATATAAGGCCGAACACATATCTCTAGAAAACATTGAGAATTATTTAATTCAGCGAAAGATGCCAAAAATAAATGAAACACAAAAAGAAATGTCCACAGTTCACAGTCTGTTATACCTGCAGCTTTGCTGCATTGCTGGAGTTCAATCAGTAGGGTTTTATTTTATTTGATGCAGAGAATCTTTGGGCACTGTCCCCTTTGTACCTAAGGAGGGATTGTTCATTGTTGGGCAAGTGTTAAAATGTTTGTCACCAGGCATTGGGCACCTTCCCTCTTCCCCTGGGTTTGTTATAGCATGAGTCTTGTGCTTCATGTTTCATGAGATCTTTCTCTGTTCAACTCCTGAAGAGATTTCCTCTCTTTCTCTGGCAGGTAACTTCTGAACAAGTTCTGCGAAGATCACCTTGTGAGAGCTTTGCCCGAGGAGTGCTGTAAGTCTAAAGTAACTTCAAGATACAAAGCAATGACAAGAAGAAAAAATAAGTAGTAGAAAAATATATTTCAAGCTGTGTAATTAAGGGGGGAAATAAGATTGTGCTGAAGAAAGAGACGCTTGCTGAAAGTGAGCAGAAGGTAAAGTAATACAAAGACTGTGCTGTTCGGGAGGTTATATCTGTGAACCCCTGGCATGATATTTGAATTATAATTGTAAAAGAATGTCAAGTCCTTCACCACCCTATCCTAGATCACACACAGGGGAGAAGTTACATCAGTGTATGGAATGTGGGAAACAATTTGATAGGAAACATTCTCTTACTGTTCATGAACGGACGCACACAGGGGAGAAGCCCTATAAATGCATAGAATGTGGAGAAAGCTTCAGTTGGAATGGCAGTCTACGTTCCCATCAAAGGACCCATACAGGGGAGAAGCCATATAAATGTATGAAATGTGGAGAAAGCTTCAGTCAGAGTGGCAGTCTACGTTCCCATCAAAGGACCCATACAGGGGAGAAGCCATATAAATGCATGGAATGTGGAGAAAGCTTCAGTCAGAGTGGCAGTCTACGTTCCCATCAAAGGACCCATACAGGGGAGAAGCCATATAAATGTATGGAATGTGGAAAAAACTTCAGTCGGAGTGGCAGTCTACGTTCCCATCAAAGGACACACACAGGGGAGAAGCCATATAAGTGCATAGAATGTGGAGAAAGCTTTATTCAGAGTGACCATCTACGTTCCCATCAAAGGACCCACACAGGGGAGAAGCCACATAAATGCATAGAATGTGGAGAAAGCTTCAGTCGGAGTGACAGTCTACGTTCCCATAAAAGGACCCACACAGGGGAGAAGCCCTATAAATGTATAGAATGTGGAGAAAGCTTCAGTCGGAGTGGCAGCCTACGTTCCCATCGAAGGACCCACACAAGGGAGAAGCCATATAAATGCATGGAATGTGGAGAAAACTTCAGTTGGAGTAGCAGTCTACATTCCCATCAAAGGACCCACACAGGGGAGAAGCCCTATAAATGCATAGAATGTGGAGAAAGCTTCAGTCGGAGTGACAGTCTACGTTCCCATCAAAGGACCCACACAGGAGAGAAGCCACATAAATGCATGGAATGTGGAAAGAGCTTCAGTCAGAGTTGCAATCTGCGTACCCATCAAAGGAAGCACACAGGGGAGAAGCCACATAAATGCATGGAATGTGGAAAAAGCTTCAATCAGAGTGGCAGTCTACGTTCCCATCAAAGGACCCACACAGGAGAGAAGCCACATAAATGCATGGAATGTGGAAAAAGCTTCAGACAGAGTTGCAATCTGCGTACCCATCAAAGGAAGCACACAGGAGAGAAGCCACATAAATGCATGGAATGTGGAAAAAGCTTCAGACAGAGTTGCAATCTGCGTACCCATCAAAGGAAGCACACAGGGGAGAAGCCATATAAATGCATGGAATGTGGGAAGAGCTTCAGTCACAGTGGCAATCTACGTTCCCATCAAAGGACCCACACAGGGGAGAAGCCACATAAATGCATGGAATGTGGAATGTGCTTCAGTCACAGTAAAAGTCTGCATATCCATCAAAAGACCCATACAGAGGAGAAACCATAGAAATGCATAAAATGTGGAGAAATTTTCAGTCAGAGTTAACAATATGCATTCCTATCAAAGGACCCAAATAGGGAAGAATCCATATACATTCATGGAATGGGGAAAGCGTCTCAGTCACAGTGGAATCCGCATTCCCATCAAAGTTCGACAGGGACAAATGCAAGATACTTCACTTTGGCAGAAAAAACAGAATGCAAAGATACAGAATGGGGGATGATGCCTGGCCCGACAGCAGTAGATGTGAAAAAGACCTTGGAGTCCTCGTTTACAACAAGTTAAACATGAGCCAACAATGTGATGCGGCTGTTAAAAAAGCCAATGGGTTTCTGTCCTGCATCAATAGGAGTATAGCGTCTGGACTGAAGACTTTAATTTTCCTATAAGTTAATATGGTCTTGTCTTGTGTTTAATAAACCTCAGACTTTATACCGAGAGAGCCCTGGAACAGGAGACCACCAGCCTTGCTTTGTGTGTACTTATCCCTGCGTAGAGTGAAACCCTTTCTGGATATGAGACTGTTTAATCCCACCTTTGGCAAAGGGTCCATCAGGATACACAGCATATCTCCTTAAATGTAGAGAATAGAGGACAAAGAATGATGACAATGATCGATGAAGATTCATGAATCCATTGAGATGGACACATTAACTAAATTGATGAAGTATAGAACAGCATTGAAAGGAAACAGAGTAAATAGAGATAGAAATCATATAGTGGGTGAGAGTTTTGTAGACTAGTGTCAGTTTTGTTCTAATTGTGCAGGTGTGTGTCCTTGCTCCCTTTATATTTGTTAAATAGTCCTTTTTCCAAAAAAATGTATCAAAATTATTATTTGTGTAAAAATATTGTTTTTAAATACCAAAATTGTAATTTGTTTAAATGGGCTTGGGTATGTTTTTCTTTTTGTCTTTGAATAAATATTGTTTTTTAAAACGAGTGTGATACAGCAGCTTTGAAAAGCCAATGTGATTTTAGGCTGTACCAGCGGGAGGGTGATGTCTAGATCCGGGTAAATTTTAGTCGACTCTGTTCTATACTTTGATGAGACCTCCCCTGGAATAACCCTGTGTCCAGTTCTGGGCAGGACAATTCAAGGTAGATATGGAGATGATATAATGTCTCCAGAGAAGAGCTATAGGGGATGGCCGAGGGAGCTGCGCGTGTTTAGTTTGGAAGGAAAAAAAGGCCGAGGGGTCAAGAGAGCTAATATTTTGAAGGATGTCCCATTGGGGAGAAAAGGGCAAGTTTTTGAAAGAAAGCAGGAAAATGTGCCTTGATTATCTGCCCCTGCTTTAACATTTACTTACTGGTCACTTCTGATGGCAGCGGTTGATCAGGTATATATATTAACCCAATGTCCAAAATGTAAAACTTTCCTATGTTATAACATTATTAGTCCAAAGTTATTTCTTTGGACTCCAGCTCCCATAATCCTTCCCCACAGGAAGACCTTAAGGAGTCTTGGAGGGAGGTCCGATAAGGAGAGACTCTGGTTGTTTCTAGATTTGGGGAGTTTGGGTTGTTTTGGGTCTTAGGCCTCCTGAGGAGGGAGGGCCCCAGAGGCCCTTCTCCTGGGATTCCCAGTCTCCTCTCCTTTTGTGGTGATTTCAGTAGAGACCACAAATAGTGCGTTCGTACCTGGTGTCGTCGTTTTTTCGTTCAATCGCTTCCGACTCTTGGTGACCTGGACCAGCCCACACGAGAGCGTGACCTCCTGGACCAGCCCACACCAGAGCGTGACCTCCTGGACCAGCCCACACCAGAGCGTGACCTCCTGGACCAGCCCACACCAGAGCGTGACCTCCTGGACCAGCCCACACCAGAGCGTGACCTCCTGGACCAGCCCACACCAGAGCGTGACCTCCTGGACCAGCCCACCCAGAGCTCCCTGTCGGCTGTTGCTACCCCCCAGCTCTTTCGGGTTCAAGCCAGTCACTTCAAGGATAACAACCCACCCGCCTTGCCCTTGGTCGGCCCCTCTTCCTTTTCCCTTCCATTTTCTCCAGTATCATTCTCTTCTCCAAGCCTTCCTGTCTTCTCCTTATGTGGCCAAAGTCCTTCATCTTTGCCGCTAATATCCAGCTGTTGCAGCCATAGGTTAACACAGGGAGTACCATTGCTTTAACTCTGCGGACCTTCGTTGCCAGTGGGATGTCTCTGCTCTTCACTAGGCATTGGATACAATATGAGTACAGCATTCCCCAAAATATCACTCAATACATTTATCAAAGGGTTTTGTTTGATCAAGTTTGGGGTCCAGTGGCCAGGTCCTCCTGAGGCTTTGAGCCGCTTCCCCAAACTGTCCCCGCGGTCTCCCTGAACCCACCCCAGCACCCCCTTCCTCTCCTTCTGAGCACTCCAGTCCGGCCAGGCTGCGACGGAAATCTGCTCAGCCACTTGGGATGAAAGGTTGGATGCCTCTTCTTGTCCACAGGAAATACACGTGGAGTCTGTGCATTTTGCACTCCTTGAGTTGTCCTTTGCTCACCGGAAACAGCCATTGATATTATGCTTTGTGTTGTCAAAGGCTTTCATCACTGGGTTGCTGTGAGTTTTTCAGGCTGTATGGCCATGATCCAGAAGCATTCTCTCCTGACGTTTCGCCCACATCTATGGCAGGCATCCTCAGAGGTTGGGAGGTCTGTTGGAAACTAGGCAAATGGGGTTTATTTATATATCTGTGGGAGGTCAGGCCGGAAGCAGCCAGGCTTTGAGTCTACAAGGCCATTCAATGTTCATCAAAGTGGCCAATGGCAACATTCTCACTTGCCTCAGGCGGACAAGAGTTCTTTGTCCCAACCTGGACATTATTCCCCAGGGATAGAGGGATACACACACACACACAGACCTCACCACCTCGGAGGATGCCTGTCCTAGAAGTGGGAGAAACGTCAGGAGAGAATGCTTCTGGCACGTGGCCAGGCAGCCGGAAAATTCACAGCAACGCAATGATGCATTTTGTTTCTAGGAGAGTTTCTTCACCATTGCCCACCCGAGAGTAGTGCCATCCCTCCCTGGAGTCCCCCCCCCAACTCTGGCCGAGGCCCTGCCCTCCCCTCGGGCCTCTCTGGCCCCCACGAGCAGGGCCAGCCCTCCCTTCCCTCCCTTCCCTCCCTCCCTGTTGTTCTCCACCAGGCTCTCTCTCTCTCTCTCTGTGTTGTCGAAGGCTTTCACAACCTCTGAGGATGCCTGCCATAGATGTGGGCGAAACATCAGGAGAGAATGCTTCTGGAACATGGCCACACAGCCCGAAAGACATACAACAACCCCCCCCCCCTCTCTCTCTCTCTCTCTCCCTCCTTCCCGCAGTGCTGCTCCTTTAAGGCCAAGCCCCGCCTCTCTTTGGGCGCCTGCCTCCGCCTTCCATCACGGGGCCGGGCGGAAGTAGGGCTGCGGGGTGACGTCAAGGCAAAGCCAGCTCCGCCCCGTTCCCTTGGAGACAGACAGAGGGAAGGCGGGCCTCAACGGGCGGAAGTGAGCGGGCGCTTCCGGTTGGGCCTAGCCGAGGGAGAGGCGCCTTCCCAGATTCATCGGAAGCCTCACGCGGGTGAGTGGGGGAGAGGAGAGCCATCCTAAGGCCTTCATCCATTCTTATGGGGGTCGCGGTGCTCTCTGGGAGAGGGAGACGAGGGGGGAACCCCGCCCACACACACGCACACAGACAGACAGACGGACACGGATGCACACAGTATAAGGCCGGGCAAGAAAGAAACCTAGAAGACGTGCCAGTGACCATTGCTTTGGCCCCGGCCCACGACTTTGGGTCATGTCGTTTTAATATTTATCATCGTTGCTTTTAATTCGGTTTATTATATTATTATTGCACCCTCGTGCCTTTCCTCAGGGGAGCATCCCCGCTTTTGAAAAATCCACCCCGTCTCTTTCTGCAACTACCTCTGCCTCTCCTCACGGCATTATTGTTATTTTTTACCACCAATAAGAATAACTGCCAGACTCTGAAGAAAATCAGCCATTTGGCTGCTGAGCTGCACAGCTGCAGTGGCACCCAAAGAGGTGAGAACATAAATACAGGAAGGAAAACTGCCATTTCTAGATGTTCTGGTCATCGGCAAACCCAATCAACAATTGGGCCACACAGTTTACAGAAAACCTACACACACAGATAGATACCTTCATAAAAACTCCAACCATCACCCAAGTCAAAAAAGGAGCACAATCAAAGCCCTGACAGACCGTGCACAAAGAATCTGCGAACCTCACCTCCTCCAAGGTGAACTCAACCACCTCAACTGGGCTCTCCAGGCCAATGGAGACTCCACCACAGACATCAGAAGAGCTGCAAGGCCAAGAACAAGCCATGAGAGTCAAGACAAAGATCCACCCAGAGGAAAGGTGTTCTTACCAGACATCAAGGGAACTACTGACCGCATAGGGAAGCTGATGAAGAAGCACAACCTACAAACTATCTACAGACCCACAAAGAAAAAACAACAAATGCTACGGTCAGCGAAGGACAAGAGGGATCCTCTCTCCTCTGCAGGAGTCTACCGGATACCATGCAGCTGTGGACAAGTCTCCATAGGGACCACCAAACGCAGCACCCAAACAAGAGTCAAAGAACATGAAAGGCACTGCAGACTAATTCAACCAGAGAAATCAGCCATAGCAGAGCATTTGATGAACCAGCCTGGACACAGAATACTATTTGAGAACACAAAAATGCTGGACCATTCTAACAACTATCATGTCAGACTACACAGAGAAGCCATTGAAATCCACAAGCATGTGGACAACTTCAACAGAAAGGAAGAAACCATGAAAATGAACAAAATCTGGCTACCAGTATTAAAAAACTCAAAAATCAGAACAGTAAATAAAAAGCAATACTCTGAAAACAGAGGATTTCCAGACATGAATCAACCAAGGGCAGTTAACGACTCTAAACAAAGGATGCCCCAGAGGCAGGAAGAAGACAGCAGATAAGCTTTTCAATGCTAATTAAATGATTAACTACACAACATTCACACTGACCTCTCTCACCCTAGACTTTCCACAGATATATATTAACCTCTTTGCTTAGTTTTCTCCATACCTCACAACCTCTGAGGATGCCTGCCATAGATGTGGGCGAAACGTCAGGAGAGAATGCTTCTGGAACATGGCCACACAGCCCGAAAGACATACAACAACCCCAACATAAATACAATTGATACAGAAAGAAAGTAATATAAACATATAGGTAGGTAGGTAGGTAGATGTGTGTGTCAAGGAACATCAGGGCATTTGGATGTGGTTGGTCACACACTTTAATTTCAAATGCGCTGTTTCCCTCAAAACCGTACTTTAGGGAGGCCAGCTGCACTGGGAGGGAGGCTTCCCTTCTCTCCTCCCTCCCTCCCTCCCTCCCTCCCTCCCTTCCTCCTTTCCTTCCTCTCTTCTTTCTGTTCTTCCTTCCTCTCTTCCTTCCTCTCTTCCACTACAACTTGGACTACAACTCCCAGAAACCTACAAAAAGTCCTGGCATGAGGGTTGGAGGAACTTGGGAGTTGTATTCGAAGACAAATATCTCCCAAGTCCTTGAGGAGGAGGCGGGGGAGGGGGAGGCGGCAGCCTTGGCCTAGGACTGAGACATGAGGAATCCCAAAAGCTATAGGGTTGGGGGGGACCCCAAGGGCCACCCAGCCCCACCCCCTTCTGCCGGGCAGGGAAACACAATCCAAACCCTCCCGACAGATCTCCATCCAGCTTCTGACTAAATCCTCCAAAGAAGGAGCTCCCTCCAGACTCTGAGGCAGAGAGTTCCCCTGCTGAACAGCTCTTCTTCTTACCCTCAGGAAGTCCTTCCTCGTGTTTAGGAGGAATCCCTTTTCCTGCCGTTTGACCTCCTGGCTCCGTTGTCCCTTAGTCTCCAGAGCAGCAGAAAGGAAGCCTTTCCCCCTCCTCTTCCTCCCCAATGGGACATCTTTTCGGATATTGAAACATGGCTGCAGCAAAATCTGGATGACTAATAGAGCTTTGAGGACCCATCCCTGAGTCCCCCCAGGGAGATAGGGTGGAATAATAATCAAGTTTTATTATAATTTGTTATTATTTTGGGCTGTAAATTGCACGAACCACATGCAGAATGATTTCTTAGTTGCTTCCACACCCAAAGGCAATAAGCCTTGTTTGTGGTTCACTCAGAAACAACCCCTTTCCTTGAGCTCCCTAAATTTGTCAACCACTTTGAGCCCCTTGATGAGGGAAGAGAAGAGAAATCCATGTCTTGTCAAAGGTTTTGATGGCCAGAATCACTGGGTTGCTGTGAGTTTTCCAGGCTGCATGGCTTCTGGAACATGGCTATGCAGCCCGGAAAACTCACAGCAACCCAGATATATTCATGTTTAACCCATTGGTTTTTAACAATTCTGTGTCTAATTCGATTTAGTATTTATATGTTGTGGGTTTTTAAAATGGCATTGCTTTTTACTGTTGAGAGCCGCCTTGAGGCGCCCAAACGAGAAAGAGAGCCTTTGCCTTGGGATGCCCGCAAGTTACAGGTGGGGCCCAGTCTTGTTTGCCCTTGAGTCTCTCCTGCGTCTGTGTCGGAAGTGGGGGAAGGGGACACGTGGGAGCCCAAGGCTGCCCTGCATCTTGAAAAGGCAGGAAGGGAGGTTCCACCTGAACACTAGGGAGAACTTTCTGACTGTAAGGAGAACCGTTCAACAGTGGAACTCTGCATCAGAGTCCGGTGGAAGCTCCTTCCTTGCAGGCTTTTAAACAGGCTGGATTCCATCTGTCGGGAAGCTTTGATGATGCTTTTCCTGCATGAAGGCAGAAGGCTTGTGTCATCTTTTCCAGCTACTATTCTATGATTATTCTACACGCCTCACCTAAGAGAGTAAAGTAGGGTATAAGTATAGTATTTATAATAATAACATTAAAAACAGGTGCAATATGGAAAGGAATGTTTCCATCACAGGCCGGGGAAAATCTGTTTGTACCCTCTTTAGATATTTGTGATGATGGGAACTGTTTGATAAAATCCATTAGCAGCTTTGCTGGCACTTACGAAACAAAAACTGGAGCATATGCTTAGAAGAACAGATGTAGGTATCTCTCTCAGGAAAGGCAGAGAGATGCAGTGGGTTGGGCCAAGTGGCCATTGGGGTCCCTTCCAGCCAAGGTCCCATGGAACCGGGCCTTGGGTTGTTCCTGACGCATTTCCTTGGGCTGCCCTCTCCTCTTCCGGATATCAGCATATGGATGTCATACATAGACGTGTGTTTAGCACCTGTTTGAAGACAAGGAGGGAGGGGGAAGTTTTTAGTTCTTTTGGGAGGGATTTCCAGAGGAGGGGAGGATCACGGAGAAGGCCCCCTCTCTCGTTCCCACCAGCTGTGCTTGAGTCGGGAGTGGGAGCAAGAGCAGGGCCTCCTCTGCAGATCTCAGTGCTCGAGCCGGTTTGTAAACAGAGGTGCGGCTCTGCAAATAGTCTGGATCTCTATTTACAAACCAGTTCGAGCACTGCGATCCTAAACTCAACAAGCTCTATGAGGTACGACAGGAGCCATATGAGAGCCCGAGTCTCTTCTGGTGTGAGAGTATCAACCGCCTACAAAGACATGGCTCAGGGGAAGCCAAGCACTTGGACACAGAGAACACAGAAATGTTGGATCATTCTGACAATCACTATGTCAGACTACACAGAGAAGCCATTGAAATCCACAAGCATGTGGACAATTTCAACAGAAAGGAGAAAACCATGAAATTGAACACAGTCTGGTTACCAGTATTAACAGATATGATATTATATATCTATATATCTATACACACACACACACACACATATATACACACACACCCCACTTGCCTAGTTTCCAACAGACCGCACAACCTCTGAGGATGCCTGCCATAGATATGGGCAAAAGATTAGGAGAGAATGCTTTTGGAACATGGCCATACAACCCAGAAAACTCACAGCAACAAAGTTATCAGGCCTCCATTATGAAAACTGATGCCTTACAGGAGATTGGAATTAAGTGTTTTCACCAAAGGAAGCCAAACTCTTGGGGAGGGGGCTGCCAAAGAATATACTGTATATACTCAAGTATAAGCCTAGTTTTTAGCCCTTTTTAAGTTGAAAAAGCCCCCCTTGGCTTATATTCAGGTGCTTTCCTGCCAGGACCCTCACCTCTCCACACAGCAACCCAGCTCTCCTGCCTCTCCTGCTCTCTTTGTTCTCATGCAGTTTGCGCCTTCCTCTCCTCGGCGCTCTTTTCCACTTTTCTTTATTCATATACACACAGCATTTTCCCCAAAATGTATACTGAAAATATAAACTATGATGATTATTGTAAGCACATTTACATTTACACAGGGGTCCCCAAACTAAGGCCCGGGGCCGGATGCGGCCCTCCAAAGTCATTTACCAGGCCCCCGCCCATAGTTTTAGACTTAGGCTCGCCCAAAGTCTGAAATGACTTGAAGGCTCACAACAACAACAACAATCCTAATAAACTTGACTATCTCATTGGCCAGAAGCAGGCCCACATTTCCCATTGAAATCCTGGTAGGATTATGTAGGTTAAAATTGTTTTTATTTTTAAATATTGTATTGTATTGTTCTTTCATTTACTAATATTGTGCTATGGTAATAATATCGTATATTGTGTACCTATATACATATAATACTGATAATAATATTATAATGTAATACAATATAATACTAATAGTAATGCAATATAATAATATTAATTATATATTATATATTAAATGTAATATTATTAATAATATTACAGTATAGTGGTATAGTACAATATAGTAATATATAATGCTAATATTGTGCTATGCTAATAATATAATATATTGTATGTACATACAACCTGGAAACTGCTCTGAGTCCCCTTTGGGATGAGAGTGGGTGGGGTATAAATGTAGTAAACAAACAAACAAACAAACAAACAAATAATTGTTATTGGGGGTTTTTTTGCACTACAAATAAGACATGTGCAGTGTGCATAGGGATTTGTTTTTGCTTTTAAATGATAATTCGGCCCCTCTACAGTCTGAGGGACCATGAACCGGCCCTCCACTTAAAAAGTTTGAGGACCCCTGCACTAGCACATGGAGAGGAGGAGGATTAGACAATGAGAGATCAGTACCGAGCCCTTGGTTGAGAACTCTTTTGTATTGGACTCTCCCCGTCCAATAATAATAATAATAATAATAATAAGAAGAAGAAGAAGAAGAAGAAGAAGAAACTGTGGTCAGTAAAGAATAAACACAAAGGGTCAGAAAAATTCTCAAAAGCAAGCTCAATGGAGGCAACACCATCAAGGCCATAAACATAAGATGACAAGGAGAAGACCTGGCTCTGGCTCACGAATGGGACCCTGAAGAAGGAGACAGAAGGCCTGATCCTTGCAGCCCAGGAGCAAGCCATCAGGACAAAGGCAATTAAGGCCAAGATCGAAAAATCAGCTGATGACCCAAAATGCAGACTCTGCAAGGAAACCGACTAAACCATGAATCATATCCTCAGCTGCTGTAAGAAAATCGCACAGACAGACTATAAACAGAGGCACAACTATGTGGCCCAAATGATTCATTGGAACTTATGCCTCAAGTACCACCTCCCAGCAGAAAAGAAGTGGTGGGATCACAAACCTGCAAAAGTATTGGAAAATGAGCACGCAAAGATACTGTGGGACTTCCGAATTCAGACTGACAAAGTTCTGGAACACAACACACCAGACATCACAGTTGTGGAAAAGAAAAAGGTTTGGATCATTGATGTTGCCATCCCAGGTGACAGTCGCATTGACGAAAAACAACAGGAAAAACTCAGCCGCTATCAGGACCTCAAGATTGAACTTCAAAGACTCTGGCAGAAACCAGTGCAGGTGGTCCCGGTGGTGATGGGCACACTGGGTGCCGTGCCAAAAGATCTCAGCCGGCATTTGGAAACAATAGACATTGACAAAATCACGATCTGCCAACTGCAAACGGCCACCCTGCTGGGATCTGCACGCATCATCCAAAAATACATCACACAGTCCTAGACACTTGGGAAGTGTTCGACTTGTGATTTTGTGATACGGAATCCAGCATATCTATCTTGTTTGCTGTGTCATACAATAAAATAATAATTATACCCCTCCTCCATCTCCTCGCAGGGACTTGGGCCAGCTAACATGGGGCCATGCCCCAATAACCACAGTAAAATAGGATAAAATACATACAGAACAAAAAGAAAAGCATCAGCAAGAAAATTTAAATAGAATAAAACACCACTTCAGACAGTAATGTAATAATTAAATAAAAACCACCATATAAGAGCAAAACAGTGATTTAAAATAATAAGAGAACTGGGCAAAGGTGCGAGGAGTATACAATTAAAATTCTAATGAGGTAGATAATGAAGTGATGCAGTATTAACTGGGAGATTCGGAGGTGGGGTAAGCGAAAAAATAATTACCAACTGAAAGGGCAAAGAGACAATGACTGTGCTGGCTGAAAGGTCAGCAGTTCAAATCTGGTGAGCTCCGTCTGTCAGCTTCAGCTTTTCATCGAGAGAAGCCTCTCACAAGATGATAAAAAAATCAAACATTTGGGCATCCCCTGGGCAACGTCCTTGCAGATGGCCAATTCTTTCACACTAGAAACGACTTGCAGTTTCTCAAGTCACACACAAAAAATCAAAACCTAATATCATAAGATTTATAAGTAGCATACAGTCAAATCGGTTTAAGCATTTTGAGATTAAAATTTAAAGAATCCAAGACCATATTAAACAACGAAACAATTCAAAAGTTGAATAATGTAAAAGTTACAGCAACCTGAAAGACCTGGAGGCTGGAATTCCATCAACATCTGCATCAGGTGGGCTTTGAGGGGGAGGGCAATGCACAAGGGGGGAGGTCACTGAAGAGAAGGCCCTCTTCCTCATCCTCACAACAGAGTATGGTTCCCTTTGGCTGGCGCTGAGGAAAGGGCACCCCAAGGAGGGAAAAGAACGTGTCCCCAAATATTCCTAACTGCTCAGAGACATCATTCCTATGGTTTTTTGGGGGGTGGAAGATCCATGGGACATGCTTTAAAGCTAGAGAAATCTGAATACAAACAAGGAAGAATCACAGCATGTAGTCAGACCTCCGTATCCACAGGTTTCCATAAGATACTATACATTGCATTCCCATACATTCTGTTATTTCAGTTTAAGTATCTGTCTATAATTCTCAGAAGGGCTTGGTTTAACCTCCAATTTCCTAGTAAAACTGAATCATTGTGTTCCGAATGATCCATTTGAAAAAGAGTGTCATCAATATAAAAAGTCTGGAAATAGTCAAAGCAACAGGAGCCATGGTGGCACAGTGGCTAGACTGCTGACCTGAAGGTTGGCACTTTGAATCCGTTAGACGGAGTGAGCTCCCATCTGTCGGCTTTAGCTTCCCATGCGGGGACATGAGAGCTGATAGAAGGAGCTCATCCGTGCTCTCCCTGGGTTGGACTTGAACCGGCAACCTTCAGGTCAGCAACCCAACCTTCAAGTCACAAGGCTTTCACCGACCGCACTGTGTATTTATTTATTTATTTATTCATTTATTACAGTGCTTGTATCCCGCCCTTCTCACCCAATAGGGCACTCAGGGTGACTCACAATAAAACACATATATAACAATAATACAGTTCATTCAATTGAATTGTGGAACTCACTGCCTGGTGAGATTAGGCAAGCCCCCACATTAGCAGCCTTTAAGAAAGACCGGAAAACATGGCTCTTCCGTTGTGCTTTTGGAGAGTAATTACTACATACTTCCCTTTTGCTGCTCTCCTCCAATATCTGTCCTCCAGATTGCACCACGACTTTATGACCCTGCTCTCTATGGTTTTTACTCCTACTTCCTTTCTCACCCCGAGTTTTTAACTTAGTGTTCATGTGGCCCGCCCTTGGTTTTATTGTTCTTTTGATTTTGCTTAATGTTGTGTATATTATTTTTATTTTATTGTTTAATGTGTTATGATTTGTTGTTCTATTTATATTCTGCGATATTGTATTGTTCTGGGCATGGCCCCATGTAAGCCGCCCCGAGTCCCCGTTGGGGAGATGGTGGCGGGGTATAAATAAAGATTATTATTATTACTAGCTGTGCCCGGCCACGCGTTGCTGTGGGGCGAAGTCTGGTGGTATGGGAAATAAAGTATTGAGGAATTGGTGGTAGTTAAGGTCAAGGGTAAATGTTTTCTCCTGACATTAAGTCCAGTTGTGTCCAACTGCACACTGGATTATATGGCAGTGTGGAGTCAAGATAATCCAGTTCAAAGCAGATTATAATATTATATAATATAATATATAATAAGATTATAAATGGGTTATATAGCTGTGTGGAAGGGCCTTGAGTCTACACTTCCCTATAATCCAGTTAAAATCTGATAATCTGTATTTTATAGGCAGTGGGGAAGAGGCCTAAGTGAGGCCTAAGTCTGCCTGTCCCCTGGGCTGAGTGGGTTGCTAGGAGACCAAGTGGGCGGAGCTTAGCCTTTAGACTGGCAGCAATTGGATAAAAACAATTATTCCTCTCCCTCTAATGAGGACTTTATTTTTCTTTTCGTTTTGTTGTATGAACGTAGAGGCATGGATGAGGGGTTGTGCTGCCAAGTTTAGTGTTTCTGGGATGTGTAGTTTTGTTGTTTTGTCCTAGGCCGAAATTTCATGACCCTTTTATATATATAAAAATTATGAATGGATTAAAATCAAAGACATGAAACATTCATAAAATAGACCTATAGAGATACAAGTGGCACATTTGGAGTCTAAAAACGGGGTCTGTCCTGGAGTTCTAAAGAGCGTGGCTGTGATGAATGCTGCTGCGGTTCTTGCTCCAAAGCCTGGCCCCACAACCAGCTCTTCACCTTCCTGTGGAAAGACCGGAGGGGCGGAGCCTGCCTGACCTCACGGTGCAAACCGCTCCGAGTCCTTCTTGGAGATGGAGTGAGTGGTCTGCCAATCAAGTCTTGTTGTGGTTGTTGCGCCCCCGGGGGCTCCACCAGGAGTGACTTCTTCCCTCGGTTCTCTTCGGACACAATCCAATCCTGTCTGTTTCTGTCTGGCCTGTTCGTGCTCATGGCTCGAGGCAGGCTGCGACATTGCCACACACACCCTCACTCACTCACTCACCGAAAGCGTTCTTTCTTTCTTTCACAGGCCTGGCCACACTCACCGGAGGGAGGGAGGAGAGGAGTCCGCTCCGAGGAGGGAGGCCCTGAGGGAGGCCAGGCCCAAACACCCGGATGAAGGCAGGCAGGCAGGCAGGCAGGCAGGGCGGGAAAGGAGGCCCACGCGAGGCCCAGGCCTGGAAGGGAGGGCGCCCAGGACAAGGCCCCGCTCCTCCCTCCGGAAGTGAGCTCAGAGGGAAGGGCGTCGCGGTCTCTGTGATAGAATAATACAGAACAATATAATCTCTAAAACCAGGACAGTAAATAAAGAGCAACATCTGAAAGCAGGGAAATTGGAAATTCCACAAAGGAAACAATCAGGGCCAGCTAACACCTCCCAAGAAAGGATTCTTCCAGAAAGGAAGCTGAGAAGGGAGTGAAGCAGTGTGTATTACCAAAGTCATTATTATTACTATTATTACTATTATTATTATTGTTTTGCTGTGAACTGTGAAAATGAATACAATCTGGCTCCAACTATTCAAAAACACTGAAATCTGAATATATAAAAATTACTGTGGTATAATAAAACAGAACAATACAATCTCTAAAATCAGAACACTAAATAAAGAACAACACTCTGAAAACAGGGGAATTCCACAGGAAACAACCAGGGCCAGCTAACACCTCCCAACAAAGGATTCCCATCACCAAAGTCTGGCAAATCCTCTGTTTTCTGAGGGCCACAGACAGTAGAAGCACATAAAATATCGCAAACACCACTCTGAAAACAAGGGAATTCCAGAAAGGAAACAATCAGGGCCAGATAACACCTCCCAACAAAAAATTCACTCAGGGAGGAAACAGCCAGGCTTTAAAGCTGCAAGGCCATGACATGCTAATCATTTTCCCTAATTGCAGCATTCATACTTGCCTCCAACACACAAAAAAAAATCAAAAATATTGTATAATCACAACCTTTAGGAAATAATATCCCTTGATGATGCAGCGTGTTAAAGCGCTGAGCTGCTGAACTTCTGGACCGAAAGGCCACAGGTTTGAATTGGGGGAGCGGAGAGAGCCCCCACTGTTAGTCCCAGCTTCTGCCAACCCTAAAGTTCGAAAACCCGCAAATGAGAGTAGTTGAATAGGTACTGCTCCGGCGGGAAGGTAATGGAGCTCCATGCAGTCATGCCGCCCACATGACCTTGGAGGAGTCTACGGACAACGCCGGCTCTTCGGCTTAGAAATGGAGATGAGCACCAACCCCCAGAGTCAGACACGACTGGACTTAACGTCAGGAGAAAACCTTTACCCTTGACCTTAACTACCACCAATTCCTCAATACTTTCTTTCCCAGACCACCAGACTTCGCCACAGCAACGCGTGGCCGGGCACAGCTAGTATACATATAAATATACAACTGGCACATTTGGAGTCTAAAAACTGGGTCTGTCATTGAGTTCTAAAAGGTGTGGTAGTGATTGATGCTGCTGCTCTTGCTTGAAAGCCTGGTCCCACAACCAGGTCTTAACTTTCCTGCGGAAAGATAGGAGAGGGAGCCTCCCTGGCATCATTTGGGAGGGCGTTCCACAACCAACTTTAGTCCTGAATACTAGTCCTGAAGCCTAAGCATGGGAGTCCTAAACTTTCGAGACTGCTGGACTCTACTTTTCAATGACCTTGCTAACGTTTAGACTTAGAAGATGAATGTTTAATTGTTTGAAAAGAACAATACATTCAGCTGTAGCTCTGTGTTTGCTATTCCTTGCCCTTTTCTCCTCAATGGGACATGCTTCCAATTATCGACTCTCTTGTCCCGTCGGCCTTTTTCCCCTCCAAACTAAACACACTCATCTCCCTCAGCCATTCCCTAGAGTCCTTCTCGGGACACATTCTAGCATCCCAAACTCTTGCTTGAATTGAGCTGCTCAGAACTGGACACAGAGTCAACTAAAACTTACCCGGATCTAGACATCATGCTCCCATTGGTACAGCCTAGAATCACATTGGCTTTTTAAAGCTGCTCTATCACATTTTATTTAAAAAAAAAACCATTTTATTCAAACACAGAAAAACAAAAACAAATCAAAGCCTGTTTACACAAATTACAATGTTGGCATTTTATTTTTTTACACAAATTATAACTTTGGTACCTTTTTTTTTAATGACTACTTAACAAATATAAAGGGAACAAGGATACACACCTTGCACAATAAGAACAAAATTAATGGACCCCAAACCGTAGTCTAGAAACCTCTCACTCACTATATGATTATCTGTTTATCTCCTTTCAATACTGTTCTATACTCTATACTTCATCAATTTAGTTAATGTGTCCATCTGAACTGATTCATGAATGTACATCAGTTGTTGTCATCATTCTTTGCCTTACATTCCCTGCTGTTAGGGAGATATGTTGTGTATCCTAATGGACCCTTTGCCAAAGGTGGGGATTAAACAGTCCCAAATACCAAAAATGATTCACTATAAGCAACGATAAATGCACATGAAGAGTGATGGTCTCGTGTTCCAGGGCTCTCCTAGTATAAACTCTGAGGTTTATTAAACAAACACAAGATAAGCCAAGACCATATTAACTTACAGGAAGACTGAAGTCTTCGGTCCGGCTAAAACAGTGGTTGCCAATCTGTGGTCCGTGGGCCACCAATGGTCCGGAAGAGCTTAAATAGGGTCCATGGCCTCACCATTACTACGCCATTGCAATGAGAGCGAGTAGTCTCGCAAAACCCTCTTATAGTGCCGAGGTTTATTGAATATGGTTTTCTGTGGGCGAGCAGATGGCGACTACTGGGTGGCATGTGTTCTGTATCAGGAACTAGAGCTGATGTGGTCTGTCCAATGCCATTTTCTGAATCAGCACCCCAAATAACCAAACCGAATCTAAAGTTGACCAAAAACTGAGTTGTAACCCTTTTGGTATTAATTTTGGAGAGTGGTCCCTGGTCAAGTGATCCCTAGTTGGAAACCACTGGGCTAAAAATAATGCAATTGGAGCCACACAGTCGAAGGAACAAGGAACACAAGTGCAGGTCAAGAGTCCAATTAATGCAGACAAGTCGAGTACTGCAGATCCAGGTCAGGAGCAAAAATAAACAAGACCCAAGGTTACAGACCAATGGTCATATGCCAAGAGTTCATTACGCAGAGTTCATCAAATATCAAGAGTACAAACCGAATTTAGAGTCCCAAAATCAAGCCAGCAAGTCAGGGATACAAACAAAGTCCAGTCCATAAACGAAACCAGAACGTCAGTCCAGAATTTAGAGTAGAATATTCAGTATACAATAAAGTCCAGAAAAGGGTTACAGGTACAGAGCTAGAGCCCAAAATAATAATAATAATAATAATAACAACACTTTATTCATATTCCGCTCTATCTCTCCAAAGGGGCTCAGGGCGGATCACAGTCCACACAATACACATGCACAGCAAACATTCAATGCCGTTGAATGAAGCAGAGCCAAGACATGAGACAGGAGTATGAAGATATGACGTTATCTGCAACCAAAGAGCTATTCTTTTTCAGAACCTTTTATCCAGAGATCTCAGCTTCTGCTCATTTCAGCAAACATTCACAGATCATCCTAGAAGCCTGCGATGGGTCTCCTTGGGGAGGAGGTTAGGTGAACCCCTTCCAAGCTTGCTGCAATGCTGAGAAAAGAGCCCCTCTGAGTGACACCTGCTCCCAGTAGTCGTCAGCCAAGGCCACACAAACTGCAGTTCTGGTGGAGAGAGAGCAAGGTGCTGGCCTTCCTCTTTCCTTGCAGTGCTTTTTTAGAGAGAGCTCGGAAACTCAAAGGCCCGTCTCCTCTAGAGGTACATGAGTTCTGTGATGTCTACTGTATACTGAACTTTTTCTAAAGCTCTTTTCACATTCAGTACATTTATATGGCTTCTCCCCTGTGTGGGTCCTTAGATGGAAATGCAGATGGTCACTCTGACTGAAGCCTTCTCCACATTCCATGCATTTATATGGCATCTCCCATGTGAGTCTTTTGATGGGAATGTAGACTGCCACTCCAACAGAAGCTCTTTCCACATTCCATGCATTCATATGGCTTCTCCCCTGTGTGCTTCCTTTGATGGGAACGTAGACTGTCACTCTGACGGAAGCTTTCTCCACATTCTATGCATTTATAGGGCTTCTCCCCCGTGTGGGTCATTTTATGAGAACATAGACCGCTTCTCTGACAGAAGCTCTTTCCACATTCCATGCATTTATAGGGCTTCTCCCCTGTGTGGGTCCTTTGATGGGAACGTAGACGGCCACTCTGACTGAAGCTTCCTCCACATTCCATACATTTATATGGCTTCTCCCCTGTGTGGGTCCTTTGATGGGTACGTAGACTGTCACTCCGACTGAAGCTCTTTCCACATTCCATGCATTTATGTGGCTTCTCCCCTGTGTGGGACCTTTGATGGGAACGTAGACTGCCACTCAAACTGAAGCTTTCTCCACATTCCATGCATTTATATGGCTTCTCCCCTGTGTGGGTCCTTTGATGGGTACGTAGATTGCAACTCTGACTGAAGCTCTTCCCACATTCCATGCATTTGTAAGGCTTCTCCCCTGTGTGGGTCCTTTGATGGGAACGTAGATTGGCACTGCGACTGAAGCTTTCTCCACATTCTATGCATTTATGTGGCTTCTCCCCTGTGTGGGTCCTTTGATGGGAACGTAGACTGCCACTGCGACTGAAGCTTTCTCCACATTCCATGCATTTATGTGGCTTCTCCCCTGTGTGGGTCCTTTGATGGGAACGTAGACTGCCACTCCAACTGAAGCTTTCTCCACATTCCATGCATTTATATGGCTTCTCCCCTATGTGGGTCCTTTGATGGGAACGTAGACTGCCACTCTGACTGAAGCTTCCTCCACATTCCATGCATTTATAGGGCTTCTCCCCTGTGTGGGTCCGTTCATGTCTAGTAAGAGAACTTTTCCAATCAAATTGTTTCCCACATTCCATACACTGATGCAACTTCTCCCCTGTGCGTGATTTAGGATAGGGAGGTAGAGGACTTGCCATTCTTTTATATTTATAATTCAAATATTATGCCAGGGGTTCACAGATAGCACAGTCTTTGTATTGCTGTAGCCTTCTGCTCGCTTTCCAAGCCTCTTTTTTTTTCATCACAATCTTCTTTCCTCCTCTTAACTGCATAGGGTTGTAGCTTGTAATATATTTTTCTACTACTTATTTTTTCTTGTTGTCATTGCTGTGTATCTTGAAGTCACTTTAGACTTAGAGCACTCCTCGGGCAAAGCTCTCACGCTGTGTTCTTTGCAGAACTTGTTCAGAAGTCACCTGCCAGAGAAAGAAAGGAAAATCTCTTCAGGAGTTGAACAGAGAAGATCTCATGGAACATGAAGCACAAGACTCGTGCTGTAACAAACCCAGGGGAAGAGGGACGGTGCCCAATGCCTGGTGACAAATACTTTAACACTTGCCCAACAATGAACAATCCCTCCTTAGGTACAAAGGGGACAGTGCCCAAAGATTCTCTGCCTAAAATAAAATACAACCCTACCGATTAAACTCCAGCAATGCAGCAAAGCTGCAGGTATAACAGACTGAATTAAATTATTCTCAATGTCTTCTAGAGATATGTGTTCAGCCTTATATAAATTACTGTAATAATGTTTAAAAGCCTGTTGAATACTGATATAATTAATTAATATTTTATCTTCATGTTGTATCTTAACAATGAGTCCCTTCAGGGTAGAGAAAGGTGGGGTAGATAGCAATAAAATTATATTATTGAGGCATCAGTAGGTTAAATGTTTTTGAATATTTACATACAACTGGAATTTAAGATTTAAGACTGCCCAACTCTGATTAAATCATTATTCTAACCTCCTTCGATGTAAATTTGCTTCCAATAATCACCATAGCTTATTTTCAGTATACATTTTGGGGGATATGCTGTGTGTAAAGGAATAAGGAAAAGTGGAAAAGACAAGCACCGAGGAGGAGAGGAATGTAGCACTGTATCAAGAGGAGGAAAGGAAGGTGCACACTGCACCAAGAGAGGAGAGGAATGTACGTACTGCGTCAAGAGGAGGAAAGGAAGGTGCGCACTGCATCGAGAGAGGAGGAAGGTGCGCACTGCGTCAAGAGAGGAGAGGAAGGTGCACACTGCACCGATAGAAGAGGAAGGTGCGCACTGTGTCGAAAGAGGAGAGGAAGGTGCGCACTGCATCGAGAAAGGAGGAGAGGAAGATACACACTTCACCGAGAGAGGAGAGGAAGGTGCGCACTACGTCGAGAGAGGAGAGGAACGTGCGCACTGCATCGAGAGAGGAGAGGAAGGTGCGCATTGCGTCGGGAAAGGAGGAGAGAAAGGTACACACTGCACCAAGAGAGGAGAGGAAAGTACGTACTGCGTCAAGAGGAGGAAAGGAAGGTGCGCACTGCACCGAGAGAGGACAGGAAGGTGCGCACTGCGTCGAGAGAGGAGAGGAAGGTGCACACTGCACCAAGAGAGGAGAGGAATGTACGTACTGCGTCAAGAGGAGGAAAGGAAGGTGAGCACTGCATCGAGAGAGGAGGAAGGTGCGCACTGCGTCAAGAGAGGAGAGGAAGGTGCACACTGCACCGATAGAGGAGGAAGGTGCGCACTGTGTCGAAAGAGGAGAGGAAGGTGCGCACTGCATCGAGAAAGGAGGAGAGGAAGGTACACACTTCACCGAGAGAGGAGAGGAAGGTGCGCACTACGTCGAGAGAGGAGAGGAACGTGCGCACTGCATCGAGAGGAGAGGAAGGTGCGCACTGCGTCGAGAAAGGAGGAGAGAAAGGTACACACTGCACCAAGAGAGGAGAGGAATGTACGTACTGCGTCAAGAGGAGGAAAGGAAGGTGCGCACTGCATCGAGAGAGGAGGAAGGTGCGCACTGCGTCAAGAGAGGAGAGGAAGGTGCACACTGTGTCGAGAAAGGAGGAGAGGAAGGTACACACTGCACCGAGAGAGGAGAGGAAGGTGCGCACTGCGTCGAGAGAGGAGAGGAAGGTGCACACTGCGTCAAGAGAGGAGAGGAAGGTGCGCACTGCATCGAGAAAGGAGGAGAGGAAGGTACACACTGCACCAATAGAGGAGGAAGGTACACACTTCACCGAGAGAGGAGAGAAAGGTGCGCACTGCGTCAAGAGAGGAGAGGAAGGTGCGCACTGCATCGAGAAAGGAGGAGAGGAAGGTACACACTGCACCGAGAGAAGAGAGGAAGGTGCACACTGCATTGAGAGGAGAGGAAGGTACACACTGCACCAATAGAGGAGGAAGGTACACACTTCACCGAGAGAGGAGAGGAAGGTGCGCACTGCATCGAGAGAGGAGAGGAAGGTGCGCACTGCGTCGAGAAAGGAGGAGAGGAAGGTACACACTGCACCGAGAAAGGAGGAGAGGAAGGTACACACTGCACCGAGAGGAAGGTGCGCACTGCGTCAAGAGAGGAGAGGAAGGTGCGCACTGCGTCAAGAGAGGAGAGGAAGGTGCGCAGTGTGTCAAGAGAAGAGGAAGGTGCGCACTGCATTCAGAGAGGAGAGGAAGGTGCACACTGCATCGAGAGAGGAGGAAGGTGTGCACTGCGTTGAGAGGAGAAAAGGAAGGTGCGCACTGCATCGAGAGAGGAGGAAGGTGCGCACTGCGTTGAGAGGAGAAAAGGAAGGTGCGCACTGCGTTGAGAGGAGAAAAGGAAGGTGCGCACTGCGTCGAGAGGAGAAAAGGAAGGTGCGCACTGCGTCGAGAGGAGAAAAGGAAGGTGCGCACTTCACCGAGAGAGGAGAGGAAGGTGCGCACTGCGTCAAGAGAGAAGAGGAAGGTGCGCACTGCATCAAGAGAGGAGAGGAAGGTGCGCCCTGTGTTGAGAGAGGAGAGGAAGGTGCGCACTGGGTCAAGAGAGGAGGAGAGGAAGGTGAGCACTGCGCAAGAGAGCAGAAGAGGAAGGAGAGCTGGGTTGCTGTGCGGAGAGGTGAGGGTTGGATCTGGTCTTGGATCCCACCGCTGCCACCAAATTGCGAAGGATTCACCTTCTACCTCTATGTATTCCACTTTTCAATGTTGTCGCTGCCACCACCTTTGAAAGATGCTTTGCTCAAATAATAAGCAACATTTGAAGAAACAGTAACTTGTTTATTTATAGCACAAAGCTTGATGGTTGCAAGAATGTTATATCTTGAGGTGAACGATGTTACTTCTGTACAGTAAGTGTTGCAAGATTTCTCAATAGTTTCACTGAGCTTAGTATGGTATCAGCTTTATATTACTTGCTTCTTTCAGTTAGGAATACTGTCCTTCTTTAAACTTAGTTGACCTGTACCCGATCAAACTTGGATTGGGGAGTTTAACTGGTTAACCCTAGTCCTCCTTGACTTAGGGATATAGCCTCAGCTCTTTAGTTATTCCTACTAAAGGCTCAGCAACTTTAATTTTAGCCCTTCTCCGCTAAAACTCTCTAGCTGCTCAACTTCCTCCCACAATCTCTTTTTTTTTCGATCACACTCCTTTCTCACTGAACAGAACCAACTGCTCTGCTCAACCGACAAACTCCAACTGCCGAATTCCAACTGCTAAATTTTGAATTCTAAGGCTTCCACCAGCAAGGTGAAGCCACGCCCCTTTTCCTGGCCATGCCTTAGAGGCTCCCAGCTTCTGTATAAGAATAGCTGAAATATATAACCTTAAACAGTCAACCCTAACATAGCAATCATGAATAAAACACAATGATCGTGACATCTTTACAGTAACGGACTTCAAATACTACTACTAATGTGAGTATAAAGAAGGATGGAGGTCACAGCATAAATACAACTTAATGCAGACTGACCAACACCACCAGACTAAGCCAGAGCAACGCGTGGCCGGGCACAGCTAGTAATTTATATATATAAAAGAGTAATGGAATCGGCACCGGCAAAACAACAAAACTACAGGCCCCCCAACCTCGAAATTTGACAACACAACCCATCATCCACGCCTCTAGGTTGATACAACAAAAAAGAAAAGAAAAATAAAGTCCTAATTAGAGGGAAAGCAATAATTGTTTTTATCCAATTGCTGCCAGTTAAGAGGGCTAATCTCTGCCCACTTGGTCTCCTAGCAACCAGCTCAGCCATGGGACAGCCAGGGTTCAGTTAGGGGACAGGCAGATTTAGGCCTCACTTAGGCCTCTTCCACAGATTATCTAATTTGCACTGGATTATAAGGCTTTTCGAATAAGGCTTTCGAATAAGAATCAGCAGCATTAATTACTATTATGTATACTGGAACTCAATTGACAGACCCAGTCTTTTAAACTTGAGCACGCCTATCTGTATTTTATAATGCGTTTTATGAATGTTTTATGTAAGTTAATTTTTTAAACTGATTTATAGTGTATTGTATAGTTTTTATATGTGTGTTTTATTGTAAGCCGCCCTGAGTCCCCTGTTGGGTGAGAAGGGCGGGATATAAATATTGTAATAAATAAATAAATTATATGGCAGTGTAGACTCAAGGCCCTTCCACACAGCTATATAACCCATTTATAATTATCTGCTTTGCACTGGATTATCTTGACTCCACACTGCCATATAATCCACTTCAGTGTGCATTTTATACAGCTGTGAAGAAGGGGCTTCATATAATCCAGTTCTAAGCAGAGATTATCAATATACAGTAGAGTCTCACTTATCCAACATAAACAGGCTGACAGGATAAGTGAATATGTTGGATAATAAGAAGGGATTCAGGAAAAACCGATTAAACATCAAATTAGGTAATTGTTATACAAATTAAGCGCCAAAACATCATATTATACAACAAATTTGACAGAAAAAGTAGTTCCGTGCGCAGTAATGTTTATGTAGTAATTACTGTGTTTACAAATTTACCACCAAAATATCACAATGAATTTAAAACACTGACTACAAAAACATTGACTACTAAAAGGCAGACTGCGTTGGATAATCCAGAACACTGGATAAGCGAATGTTGGATAAGCGAGATTCTACTGTAATATGAAATAATTACTGTGATAGAATAATACAGAACAATGTAATCTCTAAAACCAGGACAGTAAATAAAGAACAACACTCTGAAAGCAGGTAAATTGGAAATTCCACAAAGGAAACAATCAGGGCCAGCTAACATCTCCCAAGATACGATTCTTCCAGAAAAGAAGCTGAGAAGGGAGTGAAGCAGTGCGTATTACCAAAGTCATTATTATTACTATCATTATTATTATTATTATTGTGTTGCTGTGAACTGTGAAAATGAATACAATCTGGCTCCAACTATTCAAAAACATTAAATCTGAGTATATAAAAATTACAGTGGTATAATAGAACAGAACAATACAATCTCTAAAATCAGAACACTAAATAAAGAAGAACACTCTGAAAACAAGGGAATTCCAGAAAGGAAACAATCAGGGCCAGCTAACACCTCCCAACAAAAAATTCACTCAGGGAGGAAACAGCCAGGCTTTAAAGCTGCAAGGCCATTACATGCTAATCATTTTCCCTAATTGCAGCAATTAGACTTGCCTCCAACAGACAAAAAAAAATCCAAAATATTGTATATTCACAACCTTTAGGAAATAATATCCCCTGATGGCGCAGCGTGTTAAAGCGCTGAGCTGCTGAACTTCTGGACCGAAAGGCCACAGGTTTGAATTGGGGGAGCGGAGAGAGCCCCCACTGTTAGCCCCAGCTTCTGCCAACCCTAAAGTTCGAAAACATGCAAATGAGAGTAGATGAATAGGTACTGCTCCGGCGGGAAGGTAACGGCGCTCCATGCAGTCATGCCGCCCACATGACCTTGGAAGAGTCTACGGACAACGCCGGCTCTTCGGCTTAGAAATGGAGATGAGCACCAACCCCCAGAGTCAGACACGACTGGACTTAACGTCAGGAGAAAACCTTTACCCTTGACCTTAACTACCACCAATTCCTCAATACTTTATTTCCCAGACCACCAGACTTCGCCACAGCAACGCGTGGCCGGGCACAGCTAGTATACATATAAATATACAACTGGCACATTTGGAGTCTAAAAACTGGGTCTGTCATTGAGTTCTAAAAGGTGTGGTAGTGATTGATGCTGCTGCTCTTGCTTGAAAGCCTGGTCCCACAACCAGGTCTTAACTTTCCTGCGGAAAGATAGGAGAGGGAGCCTCCCTGGCATCATTTGGGAGGGCGTTCCACAACCAACTTTAGTCCTGAATACTAGTCCTGAAGCCTAAGCATGGGAGTCCTAAACTTTCGAGACTGCTGGACTCTACTTTTCAATGACCTTGCTAACGTTTAGACTTAGAAGATGAATGTTTAATTGTTTGAAAAGAACAATACATTCAGCTGTAGCTCTGTGTTTGCTATTCCTTGCCCTTTTCTCCTCAATGGGACATGCTTCCAATTATCGACTCTCTTGTCCCGTCGGCCTTTTTCCCCTCCAAACTAAACACACTCATCTCCCTCAGCCATTCCCTAGAGTCCTTCTCGGGACACATTCTAGCATCCCAAACTCTTGCTTGAATTGAGCTGCTCAGAACTGGACACAGAGTCAACTAAAACTTACCCGGATCTAGACATCATGCTCCCATTGGTACAGCCTAGAATCACATTGGCTTTTTAAAGCTGCTCTATCACATTTTATTTAAAAAAACATTTTATTCAAACACAGAAAAAGAAAAACAAATCAAAGCCTGTTTACACAAATTACAATGTTGGCATTTTATTTTTTTACACAAATTATAACTTGGGTACCTTTTTTTTTAATGACTACTTAACAAATATAAAGGGAACAAGGATACACACCTTGCACAATAAGAACAAAATTAATGGACCCCAAACCATAGTCTAGAAACCTCTCACTCACTATATGATTATCTGTTTACTCGATTTCCTTTCAATACTGTTCTATACTCTATACTTCATCAATTTAGTTAATGTGTCCATCTGAACTGATTCATGAATGTACATCAGTCGTTGTCATCATTCTTTGCCTTCCATTCCCTGCTGTTAGGGAGATATGTTGTGTATCCTAATGGACCCTTTGCCAAAGGTGGGGATTAAACAGTCCCAAATACCAAAAATGATTCACTGTAAGCAACGATAAATGCACATGAAGAGTGATGGTCTCGTGTTCCAGGGCTCTCCTAGTATAAACTCTGAGGTTTATTAAACAAACACAAGATAAGCCAAGACCATATTAACTTACAGGAAGACTGAAGTCTTCGGTCCGGCTAAAACAGTGGTTGCCAATCTGTGGTCCGTGGGCCACCAATGGTCCGGAAGAGCTTAAATAGGGTCCATGGCCTCACCATTACTACGCCATTGCAATGAGAGCGAGTAGTCTCGCAAAACCCTCTTATAGTGCCGAGGTTTATTGAATATGGTTTTCTGTGGGCGAGCAGATGGCGACTACTGGGTGGCATGTGTTCTGTATCAGGAACTAGAGCTGATGTGGTCTGTCCAATGCCATTTTCTGAATCAGCACCCCAAATAACCAAACCGAATCTAAAGTTGACCAAAAACTGAGTTGTAACCCTTTTGGTATTAATTTTGGAGAGTGGTCCCTGGTCAAGTGATCCCTAGTTGGAAACCACTGGGCTAAAAATAATGCAATTGGAGCCACACAGTCGAAGGAACAAGGAACACAAGTGCAGGTCAAGAGTCCAATTAATGCAGACAAGTCGAGTACTGCAGATCCAGGTCAGGAGCAAAAATAAACAAGACCCAAGGTTACAGACCAATGGTCATATGCCAAGAGTTCATTACGCAGAGTTCATCAAATATCAAGAGTACAAACCGAATTTAGAGTCCCAAAATCAAGCCAGCAAGTCAGGGATACAAACAAAGTCCAGTCCATAAACGAAACCAGAACGTCAGTCCAGAATTTAGAGTAGAATATTCAGTATACAATAAAGTCCAGAAAAGGGTTACAGGTACAGAGCTAGAGCCCAAAATAATAATAATAATAATAATAACAACACTTTATTCATATTCCGCTCTATCTCTCCAAAGGGGCTCAGGGCGGATCACAGTCCACACAATACACATGCACAGCAAACATTCAATGCCGTTGAATGAAGCAGAGCCAAGACATGAGACAGGAGTATGAAGATATGACGTTATCTGCAACCAAAGAGCTATTCTTTTTCAGAACCTTTTATCCAGAGATCTCAGCTTCTGCTCATTTCAGCAAACATTCACAGATCATCCTAGAAGCCTGCGATGGGTCTCCTTGGGGAGGAGGTTAGGTGAACCCCTTCCAAGCTTGCTGCAATGCTGAGAAAAGAGCCCCTCTGAGTGACACCTGCTCCCAGTAGTCGTCAGCCAAGGCCACACAAACTGCAGTTCTGGTGGAGAGAGAGCAAGGTGCTGGCCTTCCTCTTTCCTTGCAGTGCTTTTTTAGAGAGAGCTCGGAAACTCAAAGGCCCGTCTCCTCTAGAGGTACATGAGTTCTGTGATGTCTACTGTATACTGAACTTTTTCTAAAGCTCTTTTCACATTCAGTACATTTATATGGCTTCTCCCCTGTGTGGGTCCTTAGATGGAAATGCAGATGGTCACTCTGACTGAAGCCTTCTCCACATTCCATGCATTTATATGGCATCTCCCATGTGAGTCTTTTGATGGGAATGTAGACTGCCACTCCAACAGAAGCTCTTTCCACATTCCATGCATTCATATGGCTTCTCCCCTGTGTGCTTCCTTTGATGGGAACGTAGACTGTCACTCTGACGGAAGCTTTCTCCACATTCTATGCATTTATAGGGCTTCTCCCCCGTGTGGGTCATTTTATGAGAACATAGACCGCTTCTCTGACAGAAGCTCTTTCCACATTCCATGCATTTATAGGGCTTCTCCCCTGTGTGGGTCCTTTGATGGGAACGTAGACGGCCACTCTGACTGAAGCTTCCTCCACATTCCATACATTTATATGGCTTCTCCCCTGTGTGGGTCCTTTGATGGGTACGTAGACTGTCACTCCGACTGAAGCTCTTTCCACATTCCATGCATTTATGTGGCTTCTCCCCTGTGTGGGACCTTTGATGGGAACGTAGACTGCCACTCAAACTGAAGCTTTCTCCACATTCCATGCATTTATATGGCTTCTCCCCTGTGTGGGTCCTTTGATGGGTACGTAGATTGCAACTCTGACTGAAGCTCTTCCCACATTCCATGCATTTGTAAGGCTTCTCCCCTGTGTGGGTCCTTTGATGGGAACGTAGATTGGCACTGCGACTGAAGCTTTCTCCACATTCTATGCATTTATGTGGCTTCTCCCCTGTGTGGGTCCTTTGATGGGAACGTAGACTGCCACTGCGACTGAAGCTTTCTCCACATTCCATGCATTTATGTGGCTTCTCCCCTGTGTGGGTCCTTTGATGGGAACGTAGACTGCCACTCCAACTGAAGCTTTCTCCACATTCCATGCATTTATATGGCTTCTCCCCTGTGTGGGTGCTTTGATGGGAACGTAGATGGCCACTCTGACTGAAGCTCTTTCCACATTCCATGCATTTATAGGGCTTCTCCCCTGTGTGGGTCCTTTGATGGGAACGTAGACTGCCACTCTGACTGAAGCTTTCTCCACATTCTATGCATTTATGTGGCTTCTCCCCTGTGTGGGTCCTTTGATGGGAACGTAGACTGCCACTCCAACTGAAGCTTTCTCCACATTCCATGCATTTATATGGCTTCTCCCCTGTGTGGGTGCTTTGATGGGAACGTAGACTGCCACTCCAACTGAAGCTTTCTCCACATTCCATGCATTTATATGGCTTCTCCCCTATGTGGGTCCTTTGATGGGAACGTAGACTGCCACTCTGACTGAAGCTTCCTCCACATTCCATGCATTTATAGGGCTTCTCCCCTGTGTGGGTCCGTTCATGTCTAGTAAGAGAACTTTTCCAATCAAATTGTTTCCCACATTCCATACACTGATGCAACTTCTCCCCTGTGCGTGATTTAGGATAGGGAGGTAGAGGACTTGCCATTCTTTTATATTTATAATTCAAATATTATGCCAGGGGTTCACAGATATAACCTCCCGATCAGCACAGTCTTTGTATTGCTGTAGCCTTCTGCTCGCTTTCCAAGCCTCTTTTTTTTTCATCACAATCTTCTTTCCTCCTCTTAACTGCATAGGGTTGTAGCTTGTAATATATTTTTCTACTACTTATTTTTTCTTGTTGTCATTGCTGTGTATCTTGAAGTCACTTTAGACTTAGAGCACTCCTCGGGCAAAGCTCTCACGCTGTGTTCTTTGCAGAACTTGTTCAGAAGTCACCTGCCAGAGAAAGAAAGGAAAATCTCTTCAGGAGTTGAACAGAGAAGATCTCATGGAACATGAAGCACAAGACTCGTGCTGTAACAAACCCAGGGGAAGAGGGACGGTGCCCAATGCCTGGTGACAAATACTTTAACACTTGCCCAACAATGAACAATCCCTCCTTAGGTACAAAGGGGACAGTGCCCAAAGATTCTCTGCCTAAAATAAAATACAACCCTACCGATTAAACTCCAGCAATGCAGCAAAGCTGCAGGTATAACAGACTGAATTAAATTATTCTCAATGTCTTCTAGAGATATGTGTTCAGCCTTATATAAATTACTGTAATAATGTTTAAAAGCCTGTTGAATACTGATATAATTAATTAATATTTTATCTTCATGTTGTATCTTAACAATGAGTCCCTTCAGGGTAGAGAAAGGTGGGGTAGATAGCAATAAAATTATATTATTGAGGCATCAGTAGGTTAAATGTTTTTGAATATTTACATACAACTGGAATTTAAGATTTAAGACTGCCCAACTCTGATTAAATCATTATTCTAACCTCCTTCGATGTAAATTTGCTTCCAATAATCACCATAGCTTATTTTCAGTATACATTTTGGGGGATATGCTGTGTGTAAAGGAATAAGGAAAAGTGGAAAAGACAAGCACCAAGGAGGAGAGGAATGTAGCACTGTATCAAGAGGAGGAAAGGAAGGTGCACACTGCACCAAGAGAGGAGAGGAATGTACGTACTGCGTCAAGAGGAGGAAAGGAAGGTGCGCACTGCATCGAGAGAGGAGGAAGGTGCGCACTGCGTCAAGAGAGGAGAGGAAGGTGCACACTGCACCGATAGAAGAGGAAGGTGCGCACTGTGTCGAAAGAGGAGAGGAAGGTGCGCACTGCATCGAGAAAGGAGGAGAGGAAGATACACACTTCACCGAGAGAGGAGAGGAAGGTGCGCACTACGTCGAGAGAGGAGAGGAACGTGCGCACTGCATCGAGAGAGGAGAGGAAGGTGCGCATTGCGTCGGGAAAGGAGGAGAGAAAGGTACACACTGCACCAAGAGAGGAGAGGAAAGTACGTACTGCGTCAAGAGGAGGAAAGGAAGGTGCGCACTGCACCGAGAGAGGACAGGAAGGTGCGCACTGCGTCGAGAGAGGAGAGGAAGGTGCACACTGCACCAAGAGAGGAGAGGAATGTACGTACTGCGTCAAGAGGAGGAAAGGAAGGTGAGCACTGCATCGAGAGAGGAGGAAGGTGCGCACTGCGTCAAGAGAGGAGAGGAAGGTGCACACTGCACCGATAGAGGAGGAAGGTGCGCACTGTGTCGAAAGAGGAGAGGAAGGTGCGCACTGCATCGAGAAAGGAGGAGAGGAAGGTACACACTTCACCGAGAGAGGAGAGGAAGGTGCGCACTACGTCGAGAGAGGAGAGGAACGTGCGCACTGCATCGAGAGGAGAGGAAGGTGCGCACTGCGTCGAGAAAGGAGGAGAGAAAGGTACACACTGCACCAAGAGAGGAGAGGAATGTACGTACTGCGTCAAGAGGAGGAAAGGAAGGTGCGCACTGCATCGAGAGAGGAGGAAGGTGCGCACTGCGTCAAGAGAGGAGAGGAAGGTGCACACTGTGTCGAGAAAGGAGGAGAGGAAGGTACACACTGCACCGAGAGAGGAGAGGAAGGTGCGCACTGCGTCGAGAGAGGAGAGGAAGGTGCACACTGCGTCAAGAGAGGAGAGGAAGGTGCGCACTGCATCGAGAAAGGAGGAGAGGAAGGTACACACTGCACCAATAGAGGAGGAAGGTACACACTTCACCGAGAGAGGAGAGAAAGGTGCGCACTGCGTCAAGAGAGGAGAGGAAGGTGCGCACTGCATCGAGAAAGGAGGAGAGGAAGGTACACACTGCACCGAGAGAAGAGAGGAAGGTGCACACTGCATTGAGAGGAGAGGAAGGTACACACTGCACCAATAGAGGAGGAAGGTACACACTTCACCGAGAGAGGAGAGGAAGGTGCGCACTGCATCGAGAGAGGAGAGGAAGGTGCGCACTGCGTCGAGAAAGGAGGAGAGGAAGGTACACACTGCACCGAGAAAGGAGGAGAGGAAGGTACACACTGCACCGAGAGGAAGGTGCGCACTGCGTCAAGAGAGGAGAGGAAGGTGCGCACTGCGTCAAGAGAGGAGAGGAAGGTGCGCAGTGTGTCAAGAGAAGAGGAAGGTGCGCACTGCATTCAGAGAGGAGAGGAAGGTGCACACTGCATCGAGAGAGGAGGAAGGTGTGCACTGCGTTGAGAGGAGAAAAGGAAGGTGCGCACTGCATCGAGAGAGGAGGAAGGTGCGCACTGCGTTGAGAGGAGAAAAGGAAGGTGCGCACTGCGTTGAGAGGAGAAAAGGAAGGTGCGCACTGCGTCGAGAGGAGAAAAGGAAGGTGCGCACTGCGTCGAGAGGAGAAAAGGAAGGTGCGCACTTCACCGAGAGAGGAGAGGAAGGTGCGCACTGCGTCAAGAGAGAAGAGGAAGGTGCGCACTGCATCAAGAGAGGAGAGGAAGGTGCGCCCTGTGTTGAGAGAGGAGAGGAAGGTGCGCACTGGGTCAAGAGAGGAGGAGAGGAAGGTGAGCACTGCGCAAGAGAGCAGAAGAGGAAGGAGAGCTGGGTTGCTGTGCGGAGAGGTGAGGGTTGGATCTGGTCTTGGATCCCACCGCTGCCACCAAATTGCGAAGGATTCACCTTCTACCTCTATGTATTCCACTTTTCAATGTTGTCGCTGCCACCACCTTTGAAAGATGCTTTGCTCAAATAATAAGCAACATTTGAAGAAACAGTAACTTGTTTATTTATAGCACAAAGCTTGATGGTTGCAAGAATGTTATATCTTGAGGTGAACGATGTTACTTCTGTACAGTAAGTGTTGCAAGATTTCTCAATAGTTTCACTGAGCTTAGTATGGTATCAGCTTTATATTACTTGCTTCTTTCAGTTAGGAATACTGTCCTTCTTTAAACTTAGTTGACCTGTACCCGATCAAACTTGGATTGGGGAGTTTAACTGGTTAACCCTAGTCCTCCTTGACTTAGGGATATAGCCTCAGCTCTTTAGTTATTCCTACTAAAGGCTCAGCAACTTTAATTTTAGCCCTTCTCCGCTAAAACTCTCTAGCTGCTCAACTTCCTCCCACAATCTCTTTTTTTTTCGATCACACTCCTTTCTCACTGAACAGAACCAACTGCTCTGCTCAACCGACAAACTCCAACTGCCGAATTCCAACTGCTAAATTTTGAATTCTAAGGCTTCCACCAGCAAGGTGAAGCCACGCCCCTTTTCCTGGCCATGCCTTAGAGGCTCCCAGCTTCTGTATAAGAATAGCTGAAATATATAACCTTAAACAGTCAACCCTAACATAGCAATCATGAATAAAACACAATGATCGTGACATCTTTACAGTAACGGACTTCAAATACTACTACTAATGTGAGTATAAAGAAGGATGGAGGTCACAGCATAAATACAACTTAATGCAGACTGACCAACACCACCAGACTAAGCCAGAGCAACGCGTGGCCGGGCACAGCTAGTAATTTATATATATAAAAGAGTAATGGAATCGGCACCGGCAAAACAACAAAACTACAGGCCCCCCAACCTCGAAATTTGACAACACAACCCATCATCCACGCCTCTAGGTTGATACAACAAAAAAGAAAAGAAAAATAAAGTCCTAATTAGAGGGAAAGCAATAATTGTTTTTATCCAATTGCTGCCAGTTAAGAGGGCTAATCTCTGCCCACTTGGTCTCCTAGCAACCAGCTCAGCCATGGGACAGCCAGGGTTCAGTTAGGGGACAGGCAGATTTAGGCCTCACTTAGGCCTCTTCCACAGATTATCTAATTTGCACTGGATTATAAGGCTTTTCGAATAAGGCTTTCGAATAAGAATCAGCAGCATTAATTACTATTATGTATACTGGAACTCAATTGACAGACCCAGTCTTTTAAACTTGAGCACGCCTATCTGTATTTTATAATGCGTTTTATGAATGTTTTATGTAAGTTAATTTTTTAAACTGATTTATAGTGTATTGTATAGTTTTTATATGTGTGTTTTATTGTAAGCCGCCCTGAGTCCCCTGTTGGGTGAGAAGGGCGGGATATAAATATTGTAATAAATAAATAAATTATATGGCAGTGTAGACTCAAGGCCCTTCCACACAGCTATATAACCCATTTATAATTATCTGCTTTGCACTGGATTATCTTGACTCCACACTGCCATATAATCCACTTCAGTGTGCATTTTATACAGCTGTGAAGAAGGGGCTTCATATAATCCAGTTCTAAGCAGAGATTATCAATATACAGTAGAGTCTCACTTATCCAACATAAACAGGCTGACAGGATAAGTGAATATGTTGGATAATAAGAAGGGATTCAGGAAAAACCGATTAAACATCAAATTAGGTAATTGTTATACAAATTAAGCGCCAAAACATCATATTATACAACAAATTTGACAGAAAAAGTAGTTCCGTGCGCAGTAATGTTTATGTAGTAATTACTGTGTTTACAAATTTACCACCAAAATATCACAATGAATTTAAAACACTGACTACAAAAACATTGACTACTAAAAGGCAGACTGCGTTGGATAATCCAGAACACTGGATAAGCGAATGTTGGATAAGCGAGATTCTACTGTAATATGAAATAATTACTGTGATAGAATAATACAGAACAATGTAATCTCTAAAACCAGGACAGTAAATAAAGAACAACACTCTGAAAGCAGGTAAATTGGAAATTCCACAAAGGAAACAATCAGGGCCAGCTAACATCTCCCAAGATACGATTCTTCCAGAAAAGAAGCTGAGAAGGGAGTGAAGCAGTGCGTATTACCAAAGTCATTATTATTACTATCATTATTATTATTATTATTGTGTTGCTGTGAACTGTGAAAATGAATACAATCTGGCTCCAACTATTCAAAAACATTAAATCTGAGTATATAAAAATTACAGTGGTATAATAGAACAGAACAATACAATCTCTAAAATCAGAACACTAAATAAAGAAGAACACTCTGAAAACAAGGGAATTCCAGAAAGGAAACAATCAGGGCCAGCTAACACCTCCCAACAAAAAATTCACTCAGGGAGGAAACAGCCAGGCTTTAAAGCTGCAAGGCCATTACATGCTAATCATTTTCCCTAATTGCAGCAATTAGACTTGCCTCCAACAGACAAAAAAAAATCCAAAATATTGTATATTCACAACCTTTAGGAAATAATATCCCCTGATGGCGCAGCGTGTTAAAGCGCTGAGCTGCTGAACTTCTGGACCGAAAGGCCACAGGTTTGAATTGGGGGAGCGGAGAGAGCCCCCACTGTTAGCCCCAGCTTCTGCCAACCCTAAAGTTCGAAAACATGCAAATGAGAGTAGATGAATAGGTACTGCTCCGGCGGGAAGGTAACGGCGCTCCATGCAGTCATGCCGCCCACATGACCTTGGAAGAGTCTACGGACAACGCCGGCTCTTCGGCTTAGAAATGGAGATGAGCACCAACCCCCAGAGTCAGACACGACTGGACTTAACGTCAGGAGAAAACCTTTACCCTTGACCTTAACTACCACCAATTCCTCAATACTTTATTTCCCAGACCACCAGACTTCGCCACAGCAACGCGTGGCCGGGCACAGCTAGTATACATATAAATATACAACTGGCACATTTGGAGTCTAAAAACTGGGTCTGTCATTGAGTTCTAAAAGGTGTGGTAGTGATTGATGCTGCTGCTCTTGCTTGAAAGCCTGGTCCCACAACCAGGTCTTAACTTTCCTGCGGAAAGATAGGAGAGGGAGCCTCCCTGGCATCATTTGGGAGGGCGTTCCACAACCAACTTTAGTCCTGAATACTAGTCCTGAAGCCTAAGCATGGGAGTCCTAAACTTTCGAGACTGCTGGACTCTACTTTTCAATGACCTTGCTAACGTTTAGACTTAGAAGATGAATGTTTAATTGTTTGAAAAGAACAATACATTCAGCTGTAGCTCTGTGTTTGCTATTCCTTGCCCTTTTCTCCTCAATGGGACATGCTTCCAATTATCGACTCTCTTGTCCCGTCGGCCTTTTTCCCCTCCAAACTAAACACACTCATCTCCCTCAGCCATTCCCTAGAGTCCTTCTCGGGACACATTCTAGCATCCCAAACTCTTGCTTGAATTGAGCTGCTCAGAACTGGACACAGAGTCAACTAAAACTTACCCGGATCTAGACATCATGCTCCCATTGGTACAGCCTAGAATCACATTGGCTTTTTAAAGCTGCTCTATCACATTTTATTTAAAAAAACATTTTATTCAAACACAGAAAAAGAAAAACAAATCAAAGCCTGTTTACACAAATTACAATTTTGGCATTTTATTTTTTTACACAAATTATAACTTGGGTACCTTTTTTTTTAATGACTACTTAACAAATATAAAGGGAACAAGGATACACACCTTGCACAATAAGAACAAAATTAATGGACCCCAAACCATAGTCTAGAAACCTCTCACTCACTATATGATTATCTGTTTACTCGATTTCCTTTCAATACTGTTCTATACTCTATACTTCATCAATTTAGTTAATGTGTCCATCTGAACTGATTCATGAATGTACATCAGTCGTTGTCATCATTCTTTGCCTTCCATTCCCTGCTGTTAGGGAGATATGTTGTGTATCCTAATGGACCCTTTGCCAAAGGTGGGGATTAAACAGTCCCAAATACCAAAAATGATTCACTGTAAGCAACGATAAATGCACATGAAGAGTGATGGTCTCGTGTTCCAGGGCTCTCCTAGTATAAACTCTGAGGTTTATTAAACAAACACAAGATAAGCCAAGACCATATTAACTTACAGGAAAACTGAAGTCTTTGGTCCGGCTAAAACAGTGGTTGCCAACCTGTGGTCCGTGGGCCACCAATGGTCCGGAAGAGCTTAAATAGGGTCCATGGCCTCACCATTACTACACCATTGCGATGAGAGCGAGTAGTCTCGCAAAACCCTCTTATAGTGCCGAGGTTTATTGAATATGGTTTTCTGTGGGCGAGCAGATGGCGACTACTGGGTGGCATGTGTTCTGTATCAGGAACTAGAGCTGATGTGGTCTATCCAATGCCATTTTCTGAATCAGCACCCCAAATAACCAAACCGAATCTAAAGTTGACCAAAAACTGAGTTGTAACCCTTTTGGTATTAATTTTGGAGAGTGGTCCCTGGTCAAGTGATCCCTAGTTGGAAACCACTGGGCTAAAAATAATGCAATTGGAGCCACACAGTCGAAGGAACAATGAACACAAGTGCAGGTCAAGAGTCCAGTTAATGCAGACACGTCGAGTACTGTAGATCCAGGTCAGGAGCAAAAATAAACAAGACCCAAGGTTACAGACCAATGGTCATATGCCAAGAGTTCATTACGCAGAGTTCATCAAATATCAAGAGTACAAACCGAATTTAGAGTCCCAAAATCAAGCCAGCAAGTCAGGGATACAAACAAAGTCCAGTCCATAAACGAAACCAGAACGTCAGTCCAGAATTTAGAGTCAAATATTCAGTATACAACAAAGTCCAGAAAAGGGTTACAGGTACAGAGCTAGAGCCCAAAATAATAATAATAATAACAACACTTTATTCATATTCCGCTCTATCTCTCCAAAGGGGCTCAGGGCGGATCACAGTCCACACAATACACATGCACAGCAAACATTCAATGCCGTTGAATGAAGCAGAGCCAAGACATGAGACAGGAGTATGAAGATATGACGTTATCTGCAACCAAAGAGCTATTCTTTTTCAGAACCTTTTATCCCGAGATCTCAGCTGCTGCTCATTTCAGCAAACATTCACAGATCATCCTAGAAGCCTGCGATGGGTCTCCTTGGGGAGGAGGTTAGGTGAACCCCTTCCAAGCTTGCTGCAATGCTGAGAAAAGAGCCCCTCTGAGTGACACCTGCTCCCAGTAGTCGTCAGCCAAGGCCACACAAACTGCAGTTCTGGTGGAGAGAGAGCAAGGTGCTGGCCTTCCTCTTTCCTTGCAGTGCTTTTTTAGAGAGAGCTCGGAAACTCAAAGGCCCGTCTCCTCTAGAGGTACATGAGTTTTGTGATGTCTACTGTATATTGAACTTTTTCTAAAGCTCTTTTCACATTCAGTACATTTATATGGCTTCTCCCCTGTGTGGGTCCTTTGATGGAAATGCAGATGGTCACTCTGACTGAAGCCTTCTCCACATTCTATGCATTTATATGGCATCTCCCCTGTGAGTCTTTTGATGGGAATGTAGACTGCCACTCCAACAGAAGCTCTTTCCACATTCCATGCATTCATATGGCTTCTCTCCTGTGTGCTTCCTTTGATGGGAACGTAGACTGTCACTCCGACGGAAGCTTTCTCCACATTCCATGCATTTATAGGGCTTCTCCCCCGTGTGGGTCATTTTATGGGAACATAGACTGCTTCTCTGACAGAAGCTTTCTCCACATTCCATGCATTTATAGGGCTTCTCCCCTGTGTGCTTCCTTTGATGGGAACGTAGGCTGTCACTCCAACTGAAGCTTTCTCCACATTCCATGCATTTATAGGGCTTCTCCCCTGTGTGCTTCCTTTGATGGGAACGTAGGCTGTCACTCCAACTGAAGCTTCCTCCACATTCCATGCATTTATATGGCTTCTCCCCTGTGTGGGTCCTTTCATGGGAACGTAGATGTCCACTCCGACTGAAGCTTTGTCCACATTCCATGCATTTATGTGGCTTCTCCCCTGTGTGGGTCCTTTGATGGGAACGCAGATTGCCAATCTGACTGAAACTTTTTCCACATTCCATGCATTTATGTGGCTTCTCCCCTGTGTGGGTCCTTTGATGGGAACGTAGACTTCCACTGTGACTGAAGCTTTCTCCACATTCCATGCATTTATGTGGTTTCTCCCCCGTGTGGGTCCTTTGATGGGAACGTAGATGGTCACTCTGATTGAAGCTCTTTCCACATTCCATGCATTTATAGGGCTTCTCCCCTGTGTGCTTCCTTTGATGGGAACGTAGGCTGTCACTGCGACTGAAGCTTTCTCCACATTCCAAGCATTTATGTGGTTTCTCCCCCGTGTGGGTCCTTTGATGGGAACGTAGATGGCCACTCTGACTGAAGCTCTTTCCACATTCCATGCATTTATAGGGCTTCTCCCCTGTGTGGGTCCTTTGATGGGAACGTAGACTGCCACTCTGACTGAAGCTTTCTCCACATTCTATGCATTTATGTGGCTTCTCCCCTGTGTGGGTCCTTTGATGGGAACGTAGACTGCCACTCCAACTGAAGCTTTCTCCACATTCCATGCATTTATATGGCTTCTCCCCTGTGTGGGTGCTTTGATGGGAACGTAGACTGCCACTCCAACTGAAGCTTTCTCCACATTCCATGCATTTATATGGCTTCTCCCCTATGTGGGTCCTTTGATGGGAACGTAGACTGCCACTCTGACTGAAGCTTCCTCCACATTCCATGCATTTATAGGGCTTCTCCCCTGTGTGGGTCCGTTCATGTCTAGTAAGAGAACTTTTCCAATCAAATTGTTTCCCACATTCCATACACTGATGCAACTTCTCCCCTGTGCGTGATTTAGGATAGGGAGGTAGAGGACTTGCCATTCTTTTATATTTATAATTCAAATATTATGCCAGGGGTTCACAGATATAACCTCCCGATCAGCACAGTCTTTGTATTGCTGTAGCCTTCTGCTCGCTTTCCAAGCCTCTTTTTTTTTCATCACAATCTTCTTTCCTCCTCTTAACTGCATAGGGTTGTAGCTTGTAATATATTTTTCTACTACTTATTTTTTCTTGTTGTCATTGCTGTGTATCTTGAAGTCACTTTAGACTTAGAGCACTCCTCGGGCAAAGCTCTCACGCTGTGTTCTTTGCAGAACTTGTTCAGAAGTCACCTGCCAGAGAAAGAAAGGAAAATCTCTTCAGGAGTTGAACAGAGAAGATCTCATGGAACATGAAGCACAAGACTCGTGCTGTAACAAACCCAGGGGAAGAGGGACGGTGCCCAATGCCTGGTGACAAATACTTTAACACTTGCCCAACAATGAACAATCCCTCCTTAGGTACAAAGGGGACAGTGCCCAAAGATTCTCTGCCTAAAATAAAATACAACCCTACCGATTAAACTCCAGCAATGCAGCAAAGCTGCAGGTATAACAGACTGAATTAAATTATTCTCAATGTCTTCTAGAGATATGTGTTCAGCCTTATATAAATTACTGTAATAATGTTTAAAAGCCTGTTGAATACTGATATAATTAATTAATATTTTATCTTCATGTTGTATCTTAACAATGAGTCCCTTCAGGGTAGAGAAAGGTGGGGTAGATAGCAATAAAATTATATTATTGAGGCATCAGTAGGTTAAATGTTTTTGAATATTTACATACAACTGGAATTTAAGATTTAAGACTGCCCAACTCTGATTAAATCATTATTCTAACCTCCTTCGATGTAAATTTGCTTCCAATAATCACCATAGCTTATTTTCAGTATACATTTTGGGGGATATGCTGTGTGTAAAGGAATAAGGAAAAGTGGAAAAGCCAAGCACCGAGGAGGAGAGGAATGTAGCACTGTATCAAGAGGAGGAAAGGAAGGTGCACACTGCACCAAGAGAGGAGAGGAACGTACGTACTGCGTCAAGAGGAGGAAAGGAAGGTGAGCACTGCATCGAGAGAGGAGGAAGGTGCGCACTGCGTCAAGAGAGGAGAGGAAGGTGCACACTGCACCGATAGAGGAGGAAGGTGCGCACTGTGTCGAAAGAGGAGAGGAAGGTGCGCACTGCATCGAGAAAGGAGGAGAGGAAGGTACACACTTCACCGAGAGAGGAGAGGAAGGTGCGCACTACGTCGAGAGAGGAGAGGAACGTGCGCACTGCATCGAGAGGAGAGGAAGGTGCGCACTGCGTCGAGAAAGGAGGAGAGAAAGGTACACACTGCACCAAGAGAGGAGAGGAATGTACGTACTGCGTCAAGAGGAGGAAAGGAAGGTGCGCACTGCATCGAGAGAGGAGGAAGGTGCGCACTGCGTCAAGAGAGGAGAGGAAGGTGCACACTGTGTCGAGAAAGGAGGAGAGGAAGGTACACACTGCACCGAGAGAGGAGAGGAAGGTGCGCACTGCGTCGAGAGAGGAGAGGAAGGTGCACACTGCGTCAAGAGAGGAGAGGAAGGTGCGCACTGCATCGAGAAAGGAGGAGAGGAAGGTACACACTGCACCAAGAGAGGAGAGGAACGTGCACACTGCATTGAGAGGAGAGGAAGGTACACACTGCACCAATAGAGGAGGAAGGTACACACTTCACCGAGAGAGGAGAGGAAGGTGCGCACTGCGTCGAGAAAGGAGGAGAGAAAGGTACACACTGCACCAAGAGAGGAGAGGAATGTACGTACTGCGTCAAGAGGAGGAAAGGAAGGTGCGCACTGCATCGAGAGAGGAGGAAGGTGCGCACTGCGTCAAGAGAGGAGAGGAAGGTGCACACTGCGTCGAGAAAGGAGGAGAGGAAGGTGCACACTGCGTCGAGAGAGGAGAGGAAGGTGCACACTGCGTCGAGAGAGGAGGAGAGGAAGGTACACACTGCATTGAGAGGAGAGGAAGGTACACACTGCACCAATAGAGGAGGAAGGTACACACTTCACCGAGAGAGGAGAGGAAGGTGCGCACTGTGTCAAGAGAGGAGAGGAAGGTGCGCACTGCATTGAGAAAGGAGGAGAGGAAGGTACACACTGCACCAAGAGAGGAGAGGAAGGTGCACACTGCATTGAGAGGAGAGGAAGGTACACACTGCACCAATAGAGGAGGAAGGTACACACTTCACCGAGAGAGGAGAGGAAGGTGCACACTGCATTGAGAGGAGAGGAAGGTACACACTGCACCAATAGAGGAGGAAGGTACACACTTCACCGAGAGAGGAGAGGAAGGTGCGCACTGCGTCGAGAGAGGAGGAGAGAAAGGTACACACTGCACCAAGAGAGGAGAGGAATGTACGTACTGCGTCAAGAGGAGGAAAGGAAGGTGCGCACTGCGTCAAGAGAGGAGAGGAAGGTGCGCACTGCATTGAGAAAGGAGGAGAGGAAGGTACACACTGCACCAAGAGAGGAGAGGAAGGTGCACACTGCATTGAGAGGAGAGGAAGGTACACACTGCACCAATAGAGGAGGAAGGTACACACTTCACCGAGAGAGGAGAGGAAGGTGAACACTGCATTGAGAGGAGAGGAAGGTACACACTGCACCAATAGAGGAGGAAGGTACACACTTCACCGAGAGAGGAGAGGAAGGTGCGCACTGCATCGAGAGAGGAGGAAGGTGCGCACTGCGTCAAGAGAGGAGAGGAAGGTGCACACTGTGTCGAGAAAGGAGGAGAGGAAGGTACACACTGCACCGAGAGAGGAGAGGAAGGTGCGCACTGCATCGAGAGAGGAGAGGAAGGTGCACACTGCATCGAGAAAGGAGGAGAGGAAGGTACACACTGCACCAAGAGAGGAGAGGAACGTGCACACTGCATTGAGAGGAGAGGAAGGTACACACTGCACCAATAGAGGAGGAAGGTACACACTTCACCGAGAGAGGAGAGGAAGGTGCGCACTGCGTCGAGAAAGGAGGAGAGAAAGGTACACACTGCACCAAGAGAGGAGAGGAATGTACGTACTGCGTCAAGAGGAGGAAAGGAAGGTGCGCACTGCATCGAGAGAGGAGGAAGGTGCGCACTGCGTCAAGAGAGGAGAGGAAGGTGCACACTGCGTCGAGAAAGGAGGAGAGGAAGGTACACACTGCACCAAGAGAGGAGAGGAAGGTGCACACTGCGTCGAGAGAGGAAGGTGCACACTGCGTCAAGAGAGGAGAGGAAGGTGCGCACTGCATCGAGAAAGGAGGAGAGGAAGGTACACACTGCATTGAGAGGAGAGGAAGGTACACACTGCACCAATAGAGGAGGAAGGTACACACTTCACCGAGAGAGGAGAGGAAGGTGCGCACTGCGTCAAGAGAGGAGAGGAAGGTGCGCACTGCATTGAGAAAGGAGGAGAGGAAGGTACACACTGCACCAAGAGAGGAGAGGAAGGTGCACACTGCATTGAGAGGAGAGGAAGGTACACACTGCACCAATAGAGGAGGAAGGTACACACTTCACCGAGAGAGGAGAGGAAGGTGCACACTGCATTGAGAGGAGAGGAAGGTACACACTGCACCAATAGAGGAGGAAGGTACACACTTCACCGAGAGAGGAGTGGAAGGTGCGCACTACGTCGAGAGAGGAGAGGAACGTGCGCACTGCATCGAGAGAGGAGAGGAAGGTGCGCACTGCGTCGAGAAAGGAGGAAAGGTACACACTGCACCGAGAGGAGAGGAAGGTGCACACTGCTTCAAGAGAGGAGAGGAAGGTGTGCACTGCGCCGAGAGGAGAGGAAAGTGCGCACTGTGTCAAGAGAGGAGGAAGGTGTGCATTGCATCGAGAGATGAGAGGGAGGTGCGCACTGCGTCAAGAGAGGAGAGGAAGGTGTACACTCCGTCGAGAAAGGAGGAGAGAAAGGTACACACTGCACCGAGAGAGGAGAGGAAGGTGCGCACTGCGTCAAGAGAGGAGAGGAAGGTGTACACTGCGTCGAGAAAGGAGGAGAGGAAGGTACACACTGCACCGAGAGAGGAAGGTGCGCACTGCGTCGAGAGGAGAAAAGGAAGGTGCACACTTCACCGAGAGAGGAGAGAAAGGTGCGCACTGCGTCGAGAGAGAAGAGGAAGGTGCGCACTGCATCAAGAGAGAAGAGGAAGGTGCGCCCTGTGTTGAGAGAGGAGAGGAAGGTGCGCACTGGGTCAAGAGAGGAGGAGAGGAAGGTGAGCACTGCGCAAGAGAGCAGAAGAGGAAGGAGAGCTGGGTTGCTGTGCGGAGAGGTGAGGGTCCTGGCAGGAAAGCACCCAAGTATAAGCCGAGGGTGGCTTTTTCAACTCCCAAGTCCGCCTCACCTTTCTGCACCTGCAGGTTCTTTTCCACTTCAGCCTGGAGCCTCTTCTGCCACTCCCACCCTGCAGCCTCCCTCCTTCCGCAGGACAGCCTTCTCTGCCGGGGGAAGGGTCCGGGTTCTGAGTCTGGAGCCATTTCCATAAAGGACAAAGCAGTCAAAAAGGGCAGAGCAGCAACAACCATAGTTCAGCAGATCAGTAGTAATAATAGTAACAACAACAACTTTATTTATATCCCGCCACCATCTCTGAGGGGGACTCGGGGCGGCTCACAAAACACTCAAGGTGTGACACAAAATACAACAAGTGCAAAATAAAACATAGATAATAAAGAGTCAACACAACATCATAAGTTCACAGTACCCCCGGTAAAAACAATAAAATACAGCTATTGCTGTAGATAAAACAGCAGTATTTGACCTCAGAATAGTAAAGTGCTAACAAAAGAGTCTAAAGGTCCTCATATGTATTATAAGAGAGTCTAAACATGAACAAAGGCTTGTCAGAATAGCCAGGTCTTTAAATGTGTGCGGAAGGTTGGGGAGGGGGGGGCTAGCATGATCTCACTTGAAAGGGCACTCCAGAGCCAAGGGGCCACCACTGAGAAGGAAGGCCCTCTCTCTCGTCCCCACTTAAGATGGAGGTGGGACCAAGAGCATGGCCTCCTTCTCCGGTCGATCTTAAAGCCCATGCCGGTTCATAAAGAGATACGGTCTCGAAGATTGGTTGGACCCGAAGCGTAAAGGGCTTCATAGGTGATAACCTGCACTTTGAATCAGGTCCGGAAATTCATTGGCAGCCTGTGGGGCTGCTTTAATAGGGGCATGGTGTGCTCCCTATAACCAGCTGCTCTTTGTTACACTGTCAGCACTTACAGATTATTCATGAAGCACTTGCGGCCTTTTACTGCTGCAAAGAGAAATATGGCCACCTGCCAAATAGTAGAGGCTCCTCCTTTGGGGCTTTTAAGCAGAGGCTGGATGGCCATCTGTCAGGGTACTTTGAATGCAATTTTCCTGCTTCTCGGTAAAATGGGGTTGGACTGGGTGGACCACGAGGTCTCTTCCGACTCTAGGATTCTATGCTCCATTGCCCTGATCAGACAGTAGAGAGCTGCAAGACCAATTTAGGGTTCTTCCTGGCCAACTGGTGAGTAAAGGGGATATTAGCCTTGAGGGAGAAAAGGAAGAAAGGGGAGAAGGGAGGGAGGGAGGAAGGGAGGTGCCAATGACACAAACAACACAAGGTGCCAATGACACAAACAACACATTCCCAGTGCAACTGGCATCCCCAAAGCACACTTCTGAAGGAAACTAGCACATATCAAAACATAGCGTGTGACCATCCAAGTGCCTTGATTTTCCTTGACTTACACACACATCTATCTATCTACCTACCGTATCTATATGTTTGTATTTATTTATTTATTTACTTACTGTTTTTATATACCGCTTTTCTCACCCAGGGGATTTGGGGGAGGGGGGGAACGGGACTCAAATCGGTTTACAACATAATGGGAAAAATTCAATGCCTAACATACATATAAAGTAAGACGACAACAAGGCTGATCTGAAATGGTTTTAAACAATTGATTTAAAGTCAAAATAATGTGGTTTTAGTGTTTGTGTATTTTTAGTTATTTTATGTCCCAGCATTGAATGTTTGCCGTATATATCTTGTGCTCTGCCCTGAGTCCCCTTTGTGATGAGAAGGGTGCAATATAAATGCTTTAACTAAATAATAAATCAATAAAAGAAAATCATAAAATCTAAAAAAAGAAACGTAAGTATCCATTAAAATCAATAAGACCATTAAACATAAGATATAAACAACATTTAGATATGAGGACATAGAATTAAAACACGTCATATTAAAATCACATGATCCAAAGCTGTAGACTGGGCCACTGCAATGGTCAATTGCACATATGCCATATTTATTTCTCGCACCGCATTATATTGTATGCATATATAGTAGAGTCTCACTTATCCAAGCCTCGCTTATCCAAGCCTCTGGATAATCCAAGCCATTTTTGTAGTCAATGTTTTCAATATATCGTGATATTTTGGTGCTAAATTCGTAAATACAGTAATTACAACATAACATTACTGCATATTGAACTACTTTTTCTGTCAAATGTGTTGTATAACATGATGTTTTGGTGCTTAATTTGTAAAATCATAACCTAATTTGATGTTTAATAGGCTTTTCCTTAATCCGTCCTTATTATTCAAGATATTCACTTATTCAAGCTTCTGCCAGCCCGTTTAGCTTGGAGAAGTGAGACTCTACTGTATGTACGTATCTGTGAGAGAGACAAACACAAGGCTGTTCCCCCAGAAGAGCCCCTTTCCTTCCTTCCTTCCTTCCTTCCTTCCTTCCTTCCTTCCTTCCTTCCTTCCTTCCCTCCCTCCCCTGATGCAGAATAAGGAAGATAAAAGGCACTGGGTTCAATCCAAGCGGAAAGGCCTTTCTTAGCCTGCCCTGCAAGGGGTCACGGGTCCCATGTTGTGGCTCTTTGTGTTGGGGGACCGGGGGTCGCTTCTGGCTCTTATTATTAGAAAGAGTAATTGTTAATGTTAGAGAGAATGTTCCATAGGTGAGTTTCACACAGGAATAAGACACACGATGCGCATCGGGCCCGAAGCACCGATTGGGAAGCAGGTCACAAAGGACGGACGGACGGAAGGAAGGGAGGAAGAGGAGAAGAGAAGTCTTACTCCCAGGGCAGCTGGCCTCCCTAAAGTACAGTTTTGAGGGAAACAACGCATTTGCAAACAAAGCGTGTGACCAGGCACATCCAAATGCCCTCATGTTCACTTACACACAAACAGACGCATCTATTTATCTACCTACCTATTTATATGTTAGTATTTATATATTTACTAGCTTGGGGTGGTGGCCGGGTTATTAGAAGGAGGCATTGTTTGTTTTGGGAAGTTAGGTAGTATCCTAAGTTTGGTCCAGTTTGCTCAGGGTGAACTGCAACTCCCAGATTTCCAGGGCAATCGCCTCCAAACTCCGCTTGTATGCACACTTGGCCAGGTTGGGTCTGTGAGCCAGGTTTGGTCCAGATCCGTCACTGGTGGGGTTCAAGGTTCTCTGAACACGGGTGAACTGGAACTCCTGGGTGTCAAGGTGAGGCTGCAGATTTGGCCAAGTGAGCTCTGGGTGCCTCGTTGGGGAGATTCCGGCTGGAGGGCCGAGGGAGGGAGGGAGGGAGGGGGCGGGGGGAGGTGCAGTCCCTTCAGGCCCCGGGCCTTCTTCCCTCAGGGGCGCCCGCCTTCCCGCCTTCCTTCCTGCCTTCCTTCCTTCCTTCCTTCCCTCGGGAGGAGACCAGGCCACGCAGGAGGCCCCGGGAGGTCTGTGCGTCTCTCTCTCTCTCTCTCTCCTCCCCATCCGGGAACAAGGCCTTGGCCTGGCTCCCCTCCCCTCCCCCCCCTCCTTCCACTCACCCGCGCGAGGCTCCCGAGGAACACGCGAAGAGTTGGCGCCTCTCCCTCGGCTGGGCCCAACCGGAAGCGCCCCCTCACTTCCGCCCGCGGAGGCCCCCCTCCCCTCTGCCTGCCTGTTTCCAAGGGATCGGGGCGGGGCTGGCCTTGCCGTGACGTCACCCTGGGGGCGGAGGCAGGCGCCCAAAGAGAGGCGGGGCTTGGCCTTAAAGGAGCAGCACTGCGGGAAGGACCCCCACGAGGCTGTTCCTCCCGAAGAGCCCCCTCCCCGCCTCCCTCGGCCTGGGGGTCCCTGGCAGGGACAGGCCTGGTGGGGAACTCCACGTAGAGGGAGGGAGGGGGGGCTGGCCCTGCTCGGGGGTGCCAGAGAAGCCAAAGGGAGGGCAGGGACTCAGCCAGGGTTGGGGGGAACCTCAGAGAGGGATGCTACTACTCTCTGATGGGCAATGCTTAAGAAACTATCCTAGAAACAAATGGCATCATTGCGTTCCTGTGAGTTTTCCAGCTGCCTGCCCATGTGCCAGAAGCATTCTCTCCTGACGTTTCGCCCACATCTATGGCTGGCATCCTCAGAGGTGGTGAGGTCTGTTGGAAACTAGGCCAGTGTGGTTTATATATATCCCTGTGGAATAATGTCCAGGGTGGGAAAAAGAACCCTTGGCAGGTAGAGGCCAATGGGAATGTTGCCATTGGCCACCTTCACTAGCATTGAATGGCCTTGCAGATTCAAAGCCTGGCTGCATCCTGCCTGACCTCCCACAGATAGATACACCTCTCTTGCCTAGGGATGCCTGCCATAGATGTGGGTGAAACGTCAGGAGACAATGCTTCTGGATCATGGCCATACGGCCCCGAAAACTCAGTGCAAGGCAGTCATTGCAGCCATGAAAGCCTTTGACAACACAACGCATCATATCCATGTCTGTCTTCTGTTGGGCAAGGGACAGCCCAGCGAGTGCCAGACCCACAGGCTCCGTGGCCAGAAGGTGTGTTTCCTTCCTCTGGGGCAGAAGAGGCACCCCACTTTCCATCCCAAGTGGCTGAGCAGATTTCCGTCGCAGCCTGGCCGGACTGGGAGGGCTCAGAAGGTGAGGAAGGGGGTGCTGGGGTAGGTTCGGGGGACACTGTTGGGAAGCGGCTCAAAACCCTGGGGGGAACTTGCAACTGCTCCCCAAACTTGATCCAACTAAATTCTTTAATAAGCACCTGGAGTGATATTTTGGGGTACGCTGTATTCCTATTGTATCAAATATCCTGTGAAGGCACATGTCCCCGTCCGTCTCCTCTGTTGACATACAACCCTATCAAACCCTGTCCACTATCCCTCTAGCCATCTCCCAGGCCTGGACATGTCATCCCTTCTGTGTGAGAGTGACAGGCAGACAATCCCTTCTTCAGGAGGGCTCTTTGGCATTCTTTACCTGGCCACATGTGTCCAGAGGTTTATGATTCCCAGGGAAGGCAAGGCCAAGCAAGGATGACTAAATTAGCCTTTCCAATGGGTACCCGACCCCCAGGATATGTAGCATCATCACCTTGTGTCTTCTGGGACTGGCACTTTTGTCTTCTTTGGAATTAGACATTAAGTCAGTCAAGGACTCATCTGCATTCCCACACCATCACCTTCATCAGTTTTGCGCCCTCCACAGGTCTCCTCACAACTGAATGGACTCTTAAACCCTCCCAAAATCGTCCGTGGTTCTTCCTGCCGTGGGGAACCTCTCCTTCCAACTGTGACACGAAGGGAACCCCCACCAATCATGGCCCGGATCCTGGCTGGCTCATTCCACAGCCAATCAGGAGGGAGGCATGGGAGGTCTGGATATTGATTTATTTATTATTACATCATTTCTACCCCGCCCTTCTCACCCATCAGGGGACTCAGAGCGGCTTACAATATACATCAGAAACACAGTTTACATCAGATTAAGTCTTCCAAGATTAAAAAATTACAATAAAAATTAAAATATACATTAAAAACCTGCATCATTGTACATTTAAATATACATTTAAGGTGCTTTTCATGTCCAGGTGGGGGTCTGTCAAGGAGTCATATATTCATATCGCGATTCTGCTGCTACTCATGCTCAAATGCCTGCTCCCATAACCACGTTTTTGTTCTCTTTCAGAAAGACAGGAGGGCGGGAGCCTGTCTAATTTTGTTTGGGAGGGTGTTCCATAGGCGGGGGGCCACCACTGAAAAGGCCCTGTCCCTCATCCCCGCCAGCCGCACCTGTGAACCGAGAGCAGGGCCTCCCTGGAAGATCTTAGATTCCGTGATGGGTCATAGCGGGAGACACGTTCGGACAAGTAAGCTGGGCCGGAACCGTTCAGCACTTTATACCTGTGCAAGTGGATTGAAAGTCATCTTCTTTGCTTTCAAACCCAGATAACTTTGTTCTCTGTCCGGGCCGATCTGATTTAGTGGAGCCTCACCAGGTATGGACTCACTATATGTGGTCTCTACTGAAATCACCTCAAAAAGAGAGGACGTGGGAATCCAATGAGAAGGGCATCTGGGCCCTCTCTCCTCAGGAGGCCTAAGACCCAAAACAACCCAAATTCCCAAAATCTATAAACAACCAGGGTCTCTCTTTATCTGGCCTCCTTAGGTCTTCCTGTGGGGAAGGATTATGGGAGATACAGTCCAAAGAAGTAACTTTGGACTAATAATAACATAGCATTCTTTATTACATTGTGGACATTGGATTAATATATACCTGATCAACCTGATCAACCACTGCCATCAGAATGACAAGTAAACATTAAAGTCGTGGCAGATACTCAATGCACATTCTCCTTGTTTCTTTCTAAACCCTTCTCTATATGGATGAACACAAACACATTCGACACCATGAGAAAGAAAGCCTTTAATTGCAAGGACTTGGGAGACATATTTGTCTTGGACTACAACTCCCAGGGTCCTACAACCCCCATGCCAGGTCTTTTTATAGTGTTTATGGGAGTTGTAGTCCAAGAGAGCAATTCCCTCCACTCTCTGGAGCAAGGATTCCCAAACTCTATTCCTCTGGGATTTCTTGGGCTTCAACACCCAGGAGCCCAAGCTCTCTTGGTCCAAGGTCAGGGATTCTGGGACATGGAGTCCCCAGGAGGTGGAAGGCCAGGGCTTGGGAAGGGAGGCTCCTGAGAAGGGACAAGGCTTCCATGGCTGAACAGCTCTTACCATTGAGAAATGCTTCCTAATGTTTAGGTGGAAGCTTCTTTCCTGCAATGGGAATCAGTTGCTTTGTATTTTGTCTCCAGAGAAGCAGGAAACACTTGCCCTTTTCTCCTCAAAGGGACAACCTTCCAAATATTGGCTCTCCTGTCCCCTCAGCCTTTTTTCCCCCTCCGCACTAAACACACCCATCACCCTCGGCCATTCCCTGGAGCCCTTCTCTGGAGACATTCTAGCATCTCGAACTCTTGCTTGAATTGCGCTGCTCAGATCTGGACACAGGGTTATTCCAGGGCAGGTCTGACCAAAGTGTAGAAGAGAGTCGACTAAAACTGACCCGGATCTAGACATCACCCTCCCATTGGTACAGCCTAGAATCACGTTGGCTTTTTAAAGCTGATGTATCACACTTCATAGAATAAACCATTTTTATTCAAAGACAAAAAACAACAGAAACAAAACAAAGCATGCTTATGCAAATTACAATTTAGGTATTTAATTTTTTTTACACAAATTATCATTTTGGTCCATTTTTAGAAGTACTACTTAACCAAATATAAAGCGAACAAGGACACACGTCTTGTACAGTAAGATCAAAACTAACGGACAACGAACACTAGTCTATAAACATCTCATTCACTATACGATTTTTACCTCTATTCCTCTAAATGCTGTTCTATACTTCATCCATTTAGTTAATTTGTCCATCTCAACGGATTAATGAGTCCAGTTACATCCAACCTGGACCACTGCCACGCTCTCTACGTGGGGCTGCCTTTGAAGATAGTTCGGAAGCTTCAATTCTTCAGAGATCCGCAACCAGGTTAATTTCTGGAGCACCATAAAGGGAACGAACCACTGTCTGCCCATACGCTCCTGGGCTTAATACAAAGTGCTGGTTATTACTTATAATGCCCTAAGCATTTCGGGTCCAGAGTTTTTGAAAAATGGCATCTCCATAAATAAACCAGCGTGGGTGCAGTGGTCTGCAGAGACCCTCTTCTCGGTCCCACTCCTGTCCCAACCTCGGTTGTGGGGGGACAAGAGAGGGGCCTTCTCTGAGATCGCCCCTTGTCTCTGGAACTCCCTCCCTAAAGAACTAAGAATGGCCCCCTCTCCTCTCCTTCAAAAAGCTTTTAAAAACCCATTTATGCACTTTAGCTTATGGAGAGGAGGAGGACTACTACATCTTTATAAATATCCTCTCCCAGATATTGGACACCTACCTCCTGGGAAGCCGTAAACTACCTTATGGTAAATGTGTGAGATTATGTTTCCGTTTCAATATTTGGTTATTTTTTTTAGTTTCGTTCATAGGGTTATATTGAGATTGTCATATCTATTGTTTTTGACATTGTGGCATTGAATGTTTGCCATTTTGTTACTTCCTGGAAACCGCCCTGAGTCCCCTTGGGGAGATAGGGCGGGTTACAAATAAAGTATCATCATTATCATTATCATCACCATCATCATCTGTTGTGATCATTCTTTGTCTTCCATTCCATACAGTTAGGGAGATATGCAGTGTATCGTAATGGACCCTTTGCCAAAGGTGGTGATTAAACAGTCTCAAATACAGAAATGGGTTCACTCTAAGCAGGGATTAGTACACACAAAGCAAGACTGATGGTCTCGTGTACCAGGGCTCTCCCGGTATAAGGTCTGAGGAACACAAGGTAAGCCAAGACCATACCTTTCAAGACTTGAGTCTTTACCTTGAAACTTTAAATCCTTTACCTTTAAAATCTTGAGTCCTGCTAAAATAATATAATTGCATCAACACAGTCGGAGTAACAGTGAACACAAGTCAAGGTCAAGAGTCCAATTAATGCAGACATGTCAAGAACGGCAGATCCAGGTCAGGAGCAAGAAAAAACAATAGCCAATAGTCCAATAGTCACATGCCCGGAGTTCATTCGACAGAGATGATAAAATAACAACCAAAAAATCAAGAGTACAAACAGAATTCTCAAAGACAACTCAAAAAGTCAGGGATACAAACAAAATCCTGGTTCATAAATGAAACCAGGCAGTCAGTCCAGAATTTAGTCAAAGATTCAGGACACAACAAAGTCCAGAAAAGGGTTACAAGTACATGGCTGGAGCCCAAAATTCTAACCGAGGGGCAGTAGAGCCAAGACATGAGACAAGCGTATCAAGATATGACGTAATCTGCTACCAAAGAGCTATTCTTTTTCAGAACCCTTTTTATCCAGAGATCTCAGCTTCTGCTCATTTCAGCAAACCTTCACAGACCATCCTAGAAGCCTGTGATGGGTTTCCTTGTGGAGGAGGTTAGGTGAATGCCTTCAAATCTTGCTGAGAAAAGTCCCCCTCTGAGTGAGACCTGTCAGCAGCAAACTGCAGTTCATGGTAGAGAGACAGCAAGGGGGTGGCCTTCCTCTTTCCTTCCAATGTTCTTTTGAAGAGAGCTCAGAAACTCAAAGGCCCGTCTCCTCTAGCGGCGCATGAGTTCTGTGATGTCTAATGTATGCTGAACTTTCTCTAAAGCTCTTTCCACATTATGTACATTCATGTGGCTTCTCCCGTGTGGGTCCTTTGATGGGAACGTAGACGGTCACTCCGACTGAAGCTCTTTCCACATTCTATGCATTTGTGTGGCTTCTCCCCTGTGTGGGTCCTTTGATGGGAACGTAGTTTGTCTCTCCGACTGAAGCTTTCTCCACATTCTATGCACTTATGTGGCTTCTCCCCTGTGTGGGTCCGTTGATGGATATGCAGAGTTTTGCTGTGACTGAAGCTCTTTCCACATTCTATGCATTTATGTGGCTTCTCCCACATTCTATGCACTTATGTGGCTTCTCCCCTGTGTGGGTCCTTTGATGGAAACGTAGACTACCACTGTGACTGAAGCTCTTTCCACATTCTATGCATTTATATGGCTTCTCCCCCGTGTGGGTCCTTTGATGGGAACGTAGACTGCCACTCTGACGGAAGCTTTCTCCACATTCCATGCATTTATGTGGCTTCTCCCCTGTGTGGGTCCTTTGATGGATATACAGAGTTTTTCTCTTGAGAGCTCAGGTGCTGCTCATTTCAGAAAGCCTTCACAGATCATCTCAGAAGCCTGCAATGCTTTTCTTGCGGAGGAAAAGGCCATGTTAACCCCTTCCAAGCTGGCTGCAATACTGAGATAAGTCCTCCCCTGTGAGAGACCTACCCCCAGAATCAGTTAAGCCAGACGCCAGAAACTGCTGTACACAACAGATACAGATCAAGGTGGCAACCTTCATTTTTCTGTCCATTCTCTCTTTTTTTCTGTCTGGGACCCTTAAGTGGGGAAATTTGTTAGGAGAAATAGGAAACATACAGGAAGGGGTACTCTGGCTGTGTGTGAGTTCTTTGATGTGTAATGAAGGCTGAACCTTGTGTGCAGCTCTTTCCACAGTCCATTCAGTTATGTGGCTTCTCCCCTATGTGCTTCCTGTGATGGAGACGCAGCTTTCCACTCTCACTGAAGCTCTTTCCACACTCCATGCATTTATGTGGCTTCTCCCCTGTGTGGGTCCTTTGATGGACACGCAGATGTCCACTCTGACTGAAGCTTTTTCCACATTCCATGCATTTATGTGGCTTCTCCCCAGTGTGGATCCTTTGATGGGAACGCAGACTCACACTGTGACTAAAGCTCTTTCCACATTCCATGCATTTATGTGACTTCTCCCCTGTGTGGGTCCTTTGATGGGTACGCAGATGTCCACTCTGACTGAAGCTCTTCCCACATTCCAAGCATTTATGTGGCTTCTGCCCTGTGTGCATTCTGTGATGGAGACGCAGCTTTCCACTCTCACTGAAGCTCTTTCCACACTCCATGCATTTATGTGGTTTCTCCCCTGTGTGGATCCTTTGATGGACACGCAGATGTCCACTCTCACTGAAGCTTTTCCCACATTCCATGCATTTGTGTGGCTTCTCCCGTGTGTGGGTCCTTTGATGGGTACGCAGAGGCCCACTCCGACTGAAGCTCTTTCCACATTCTATGCATTTATATGGCTTCTCCCCTGTGTGGGTCTTTTGATGGGAATGCAGATTGCTACTCCGACTGAAGCTCTTTCCACATTCCATGCATTTATGTGGCTTCTGCCCTGTGTGCATTCTGTGATGGAGAAGCAGCTTTCCACTCTCACTGAAGCTCTTTCCACACTCCATGCATTTATGTGGCTTCTCCCCTGTGTGGGTCCTTTGATGGACACGCAGATGTCCACTCTGACTGAAGCTTTTTCCACATTCCATGCATTTATGTGGCTTCTCCCCTGTGTGAGTCCTTTGATGAGTATGCAGATTCACACTATGACTGAAGCTCTTTCCACATTCCATGCATTTATGTGGCTTCTGCCCTGTGTGCATTCTGTGATGGAGACGCAGCTTTCCACTCTCACTGAAGCTCTTTCCACACTCCTTGCATTTATGTGGCTTCTCCCCAGTGTGGGTCCTTTGATGGACACGCAGATGTCCACTCTGACTGAAGCGTTTTCCACATTCCATGCATTTATGTGGCTTCTCCCCTGTGTGGGTCCTTTGATGAGTATGCAGATTCACACTATGACTGAAGCTCTTTCCACATTCCATGCATTTATGTGGCTTCTCCCCTGTGTGGGTCCTTTGATGGGTACGCAGATGTCCACTCTGACTGAAGCTCTTCCCACATTCCAAGCATTTATGTGGCTTCTGCCCTGTGTGCATTCTGTGATGGAGACGCAGCTTTCCACTCTCACTGAAGCTCTTTCCACACTCCATGCATTTATGTGGTTTCTCCCCTGTGTGGGTCCTTTGATGGACACGCAGATGTCCACTCTCACTGAAGCTTTTCCCACATTCCATGCATTTGTGTGGCTTCTCCCGTGTGTGGGTCCTTTGATGGGTACGCAGATGTCCACTCTGACTGAAGCTCTTTCCACATTCCATGCATTTATGTGGCGTCTCCCCTGTGTGGGTCCTTTGTTGAGTATGCAGATTCACACTATGACTGAAGCTCTTTCCACATTGCATGCATTTATGTCGCTTCTCCCCTGTGTGGGTCTATTGATGGACACGCAGATGTCCACTCTGACTAAAGCTCTTTCCACATTCCATGCATTTATTTGGCTTCTCCCCTGTGTGGGTCCTTTGATGGATATGCAAATCTCCCCTCTGACTGAAGCTCTTTCCACATTCCATGCATTTATGTGGCTTCTCTCCTGTGTGCATCCTTTGATGGATACGCAGAGGCCCACTCCGACTGAAGCTCTTTCCACATTCTATGCATTTATATGGCTTCTCCCCTGTGTGGGTCTTTTGATGGGAACACAGATTGCTACTCCGACTGTAGCTCTTTCCACATTCCATGCATTTATGTGGCTTCTCCCCAGTGTGGGTCCTTTGATGGACACGCAGATGTCCACTCTGAAGCTTTTTCCACATTCCATGCATTTATGTGGCTTCTCCCCTGTGTGAGTCCTTTGATGAGTATGCAGATTCACACTATGACTGAAGCTCTTTCCACATTCCATGCATTTATGTGGCTTCTGCCCTGTGTGCATTCTGTGATGGAGACGCAGCTTTCCACTCTCACTGAAGCTCTTTCCACACTCCATGCATTTATATGGTTTCTCCCCTGTATGGGTCCTTTGATGTGTACGCAGATGTCCACTCTGACTGAAGTTTTTTCCACATTCCATGCATTTATGTGGCTTCTCCCCTGTATGGGTCCTTTGATGGACATGCAGATGTCCACTCTGACTGAAGGTCTTTCCACATTCCATGCATTTATGTGGCTTCTACCCAGTGTGGATCCTTTGATGGGAACGCAGACTCACACTGTGACTAAAGCTCTTTCCACATTCCATGCATTTATGTGGTTTCTCCCCTGTGTGGGTCCTTTGATGTGTACGCAGATGTCCACTCTGACTGAAGCTTTTTCCACATTCCATGCATTTATGTGGCTTCTCCCTTGTGTGGGTCCTTTGATGGATATGCAGATCTCCCCTCTGAATGAAGGTCTTTCCACATTCTAAGCATTTATGTGGCTTCTCCCCTGTGAGGGTGCTTTGATGGGTATGGAGATTTGCCCTGTTCCTGAAGCTCTTTCCACATTCCATGTATTTATGTGCCTTCTCTCCTGTGTGAGTTGAAGTTTAGTAAGGGAACTCCTCCAAATGAAGCATTTCCCACAGTCCATTCAATTATGTAGTTCCTCCCCTGTGTGTGATTTTGACAAGGAATTGAGATTTTCCATTCTTTTACATTTATGATTCAAATATTATACCAGAAGTTCAGAGATATGTACTCCTGAACAGGACAAGTTTTCATCTTCTGAGTCTTTGTATTGATTGTTGTAGTCTGCTTTCCTCTTTACCAAGCCCCTCTTTCTTACAGCACAATCCTTCCTTTCCTCCTTGAATACACAGATATGTAGCTTGAAATATAATTTCTCCAACTTATTTCTTCTTGTTGTCAGTGCTGTGTACTTTCATTTCAGTCCTAAAACAAAGGGCAAAGTGTTCTTCAGAAGGTTCTTTCAGAGGTTACCTGTCTGACAAATAAGAGGAAAATCTTATCAGGTGTGGAACAAACAAAGATCTCACTGGGCATGAAAAACAATAGCCTAGTGCTGTAGCAAATGCAGGGGAAGAAGGGAGAGAGACTGGCCCAACTCAGAGAGCCAATTGCCAAACAAAGAGAAATCCCTGCTCAGATACAAACAGGATGGTGGCCCAGGATTCTGTGAATGAGATTTCTTGCACTGCAATGTGTTAAGTGTGTAATCCAACCTTTGTGAAGGAAGACCTCTAACAATATGGTCAGCACAGAAAGGGGCTAAAATTGCAAAGCATTTCCTGTCTGGATCCCACTTCCTCACATCCCAACTCAGAATGTGAGTGACCACCTGTACGGACAGACCATCCCAAGTGATCAGTCTTGGGAGAACAATACTTCATTGTCTTGTGTAGATTTCTTCCAATTCAAGAAGAATATATTTCCCTGATCCTCTCTTTCCCTGCAGCGTGATCCCTGCCTCACGTTTCTAGAGCAAGGCACCTGGAGACATTGAGAGTACATTAGGCTGCAAAGTTCCTTGACATATTGCATTCGTACAAAACCTATACCATAAAGGTATATAATCTCAGGCAGAACAAATGCAAAGAGAAAAACAATGGAGAATGCAAACTTCTACACTGAGACCACAAAGGTTAAGATAGGGATGCACAAGCACAGGGTGGAAGGCACTCGGCATGAGAGAGAGGAGACGGATGGATGGACCCCAGGGTGAGTGGGAATCCTCCTGTCCTCCAGATCATAGAATCATAGAATCATAGAATAGTAGAGTTGGAAGAGACCTCAAGGGCCATCTAGTCCAACCCCCCGCTAAGAAGCAGGAAATCGCATTCAAAGCACCCCCGACAGATGGCCATCCAGCCTCTGCTTAAAAGCTTCCAAAGAAGGTGCCTCCACCACAGCCCCGGGGAGAGAGTTCCACTGCCGAACAGCCCTCACAGTGAGGAAGTTCTTCCTGATGTTCAGGTGGAATCTCCTTTCCTGTAGTTTGAAGCCATTGTTCCGTGTCCTAGTCTGCAGGGCAGCAGAAAATAAGCTTGCTCCCTCCTCCCTATGACTTCCCCTCACATATTTGTACATGGCTATCATGTCTCCTCTCAGCCTTCTCTTCTGCAGGCTAAACATGCCCAGCTCTTTAAGCCTCTCCTCATAGGGCTTGTTCTCCAGACCCTTAATCATTTTAGTTGCCCTCCTCTGGACGCTTTCCAGCTTGTCAGCATCTCCCTTCATCTGCGGTGCCCAAAACTGGACACAGTATTCCAGGTGTGGTCTGACCAAGGCAGAATAGAGGGGGAGCATGACTTCCCTGGATCTAGACGTTATTCCCCTATTGATGCAGGCCAAAATCCCATTGGCTTTTTTAGCTGCCGCATCACATTGTAGGCTCATGTTTAACTTGTTGTCCACGAGGACTCCAAGATCTTTTTCGCACACACTGCTGTCAAGCCAGGCGTCCCCCATTCTGTATCTTTGATTTCCATTTTTTCTGCCGAAGTGAAGTATTTTGCATTTGTCCCTGTTGAACTTCATTTTGTTAGTTTCGGCCCATCTCTCTAGTCTGTCAAGATCGTTTTGAATTCTGCTCCTGTCTTCTGGAGTGTTAGCTATCCCTCCGAGTTTGGTGTCATCTGCAAACTTGATGATCGTGCCTTCTAACCCTTCGTCTAAGTCGTTAATAAAGATGTTGAACAGAACCGGGCCCAGGACGGAGCCCTGCGGCACTCCACTTGTCACTTCTTTCCATGATGAAGACGACGCATTGGTGAGCACCCTTTGGGTTCGTTCGCTTAGCCAATTACAGATCCACCTAACCGTAGTTTTGTCTAGCCCACATTTTACTAGTTTGTTTGCCAGAAGGTCATGGGGGACTTTGTCGAAGGCCTTACTGAAATCTAGATATGCTACATCCACGGCATTCCCTGTATCGACCCAACTCGTAACTCTATCGAAAAAAGAGATCAGATTAGTCTGGCATGACTTGTTTTTGGTAAATCCGTGTTGACTATTAGCAATGACCGCATTTGTTTCTAAGTGTTTGCAGACCACTTCCTTAATGATCTTTTCCAGAATCTTGCCTGGTATCGATGTGAGGGTGACCGGACGGTAATTCTTTTTTCCTTCTTGAAGATAGGGACCACATTCGCCCTCCTCCAATCTGTGGGACTTCTCCTGTTCTCCAAGAACTCTCGAAGATTATTGCCAGTGGTTCTGAAATAACTTCCGCTAGTTCCTTCAGTACTCTTGGGTGTAGCTGATCTGGCCCTGGGGACTTGAATTCGTTTAGAGTGGCCAGGTGTTCCTGGACAACTTGTTTCCCTATTTGGGGTTGGATTTCCCCCAATCCTTCGTCCATTCCATGTTGCTGAGGTTGAAGATGGCTTTCTTTTTGTGAGAAGACCGAGGCAAAGAAGGCATTAAGCAGTTCTGCCTTTTCCCTATCCCCTGTCACCATCACCCCATCTACTCCTTGCAGTGGCCCTATCGCCTCCTTTTTCTTCCTTTTTCTACCAACATAAGCAAAAAAACCTTTTTTGTTGTTTTTTATGTCCCTGGCAAGCCTGAGCTCATTTTGCGCTTTAGCCTTGCGAACCTTTTCCCTACAGGAGTTGGCTATACGTTTGAATTCTTCTTTGGTGATTTCTCCCCTTTTCCACTTCTTGTGCATGTCACTTTTGAGCTTTAGCTCAGTTAGAAGTTCTTTGGACATCCATTCTGGCTTCTTTGCACTTGTCTTATTTTTCTTCTTTGTTGGCACTGTTTGCATTTGCGCCTTGAGTATTTCACTTTTGAAAAACTCCCATCCATGCTTAACTCCCTTGTTTTTTAATATCGGCGTCCATGGAATGCCGCTCAGTAATTCCTTCATTTTTTGGAAGTCAGCTCTCTTAAAGTCCAGAATGCGTGTTTGACTTGTCTTAGTTTCAGCATTCCTTTGTATTGCAAACTGCAGGAGCACATGGTCACTTGCCCCTAAGGATCCAACCACTTCAACTGTATTGATCAGGTCTTCCACATTTGTTAAGATTAGATCAAGAGTTGCTGATCCCCTTGTTGCCTCTTCTACCTTCTGGACCATAAAATTATCTGCAAGGCAAGTGAGGAATTTGTTGGACTTTGTACTCTTGGCTGAGTTTGTTTTCCAGCAGATATCGGGATAATTGAAATCGCCCATGACTACTATATCTCTTCTTTGTGCCTGTTTGGTCAGCTGTTGACAGAAGGCTTCATCAAGTCCTTCATCCTGACTCGGAGGTCTGTAGTAGACACCCACGACAAGATCTTTTTGAGTCCCGGTTCCCTTGATTCTTATCCAGATGCTTTCAAGCTGGTTTCCCGGATTACAGTCTTGCATTTCTTCTGCAACGTAACTGTTTTTGACATATAAAGCTACTCCCCCTCCTCTCCCCTTTGTTCTATTTATGTGAAAGAGGTTATAGCCCTCAATGGTTAAATTCCAGTGATGGGAGTCATCCCACCAGGTTTCAGTGATGCCTATGACATCGTATGTGTGGTGCTGTGCTAGGAGTTGGAGTTCGTCTTGCTTATTTCCCATGCTCTGAGCATTAGTGTAAAGACATGTAAGCCCCTGTGACCTCCCCTCGAACTGTTTATTTGGGATTATTGTGCTCTCTGTACTTGGTCCTTGCTGTGTTTGTGCAGCCCTCCTTTTAGCCTTTCGGCGGTTCCCTGTGGTCGTGGGTAATATAGTGTTCGCCAGGCTGTTGTTCCCCTCCCCCAGCGGATTTAGTTTAAAGTGCGCCTGATGAGGTTTGTGAGTCTATGTGCAAAAAGATGTTTTCCTACTTGTGTGAGATGCACCCCATCGCTTGCCAGTAGTCCATCCTCTTGGAAGAGTAGACCATGGTCAAGGAAGCCAAAATGCTCCTCTTGACACCATTTTCTGAGCCAGTTATTGACCTGTACTATTTTTCCGGCCCTTGTAGAGCCATGTCCTACAACGGGGAGGAGGGATGAAAAGATCACATGAACATTATACAGTTTTAGCTTTGTTCCCAGAGCTCGAAAATCATTTGTGATCTTTTGAAAAGTATGCCTAGCGGTGTCATTGGTACCTACACTCCAACTCCCATCAACCCTTCCTTCACAGAAACACATGGGATACAGGGGATTGCAGTCCAGCAACGCCTTGGGTGGGGTGGAAGACATGATTCCTGCCCAGTTCCACTCCATTCAGCCCATTTTTGAAAGGACATTGACAAACTGCAGCAGATTCAGAGAAAGGCAACAAGGAAGGGAAAATATTAAATTTGTAAAGGCAGGATGTTTTGGTTTTGTAAAAAGTCTGCATTTGCTCAGGAGACAATATTGTGGCCAAAACTAAAATGATGTGCTAAAGATGATGTGCTATGATTAAAGGGGTAGGAGGGAAGGCATCAGGTTCATGGCATCCACCACAGGCCCCTCCTTGGCACTGGGAGCCCATTGGCAGGGGTTTTATTGAGCATCACCTGCCAGTTGAGCTGAGACCATCACCTGGGTAGTACCAGGCTGGTTTCTTAAGCAGCGTATTGTATAGCTTGTGCCACCAGATAAATGGTCCCCCAGAGAGTTTACTGAACACATTCACAAGCACCATGGCTTTCTCCTTACAATAATTGCAGATTGTGGGGTCCAATTTGCCCCCTAGTTTTGGAGAGGGCTCTTCAGTCTACTGGGAGGACAGTCAGCTCCGAGTCCTGTTTTCTGCCCTCAAACGTATTGGCCCAACTGAAAGCGTCACACAGGTGCTTCAGCCACACTTGCATTACTGCTTTGATTGCCAACAAGATGACTGGTTGGGTCTGCTTACTTTTGCTGGGATGGCTCAGAATAGGCTTCTAATTGGATGTAACTGTTTGTTTTTAATAGTTTCAATGTTTAACTTTAATGTGTGTGTTTTTGGTTTGAAATTATATGCAGTGTTGCTTTTATTCTTAGTGACTTTGGGTCTCCTTTTAAGAGAGAGATAGTAGGATAGAAATAATGATGATGGTAATAATATTACTCTGTAAATTGTAAGGCTGTACCTTTGCCTTCTGAAACCCTTTGGCTTCACCGACCCTTGCGACCATCCCCTTTGACCCCTGGCATTGTGGGATTGGGCCCTGAAGGTCAAAGATGCCTGGCCACACACAGAAGAGGGCAAGGAGACCTGCAGGAGACCTGCAGAGGGAAAAGGAGGGGAAATGGGGATCTGAAACCTCTGCAATCTGTAGAGTTGCCTAGAATTTTTCAAAAACAAGGCTCCTAAATATATTGTTCTTTTTGTGGTCAAAAGCGCAATCCATTCTCTAGCTCAGTGGTTCGTGACCTTTTTTGACCAGGGACCCCTCTCCAACATTAGTACCAACTGGATTACGAATCAGTTTTTGGTCAACTTTAGATTCAGTTTGGTTTTTTGGGGTGCTGATTCAGAGAACTGCATTGGATAGACCACATCGACTCTAATTTCTGATACAGAACATTTGGCATCCAGTGTTTGCCATCTGCTCACCCACAGAAAGCCGTATTTAATACTCTAGAGCTGATGTGGTCTATCCAATGCAATTTTCTGAATCAGCAATCCAAATAACACCAGGAACCGGCTAAAAACAAAGACACTAAGGAAAACTATTCCCAGCTATTAAAAAACAACTATGAAAGAGCCTGGAAAGAAGTAAAAAAAGAATTAGAGACCTGGAAAAACCTGAATTTATTGTTATGGGGCAGAATCTCTTCCATTAAAATGAATATTTTACCAAAGATGTTATTCCTGTTCCAATCCCTTCCCATTTTAAGACCACACAGATGCTTTCAAGAATGGAATAGGACTTAAGCAAATTCATATGGAGGGGGAAAAGGCCACGGATAAAAATGAAAAATTTAATAGATGATAGGAAGAGAGGAGGCTTTGCATTGCCGGATTTTAAGACCTACTACGAGGCTTGCAACTTAATTTGGATTAAAGATTGGATACAACTAAAAAACAAGAAAATTCTAAATTTGGAAGGTTTTGATCTGTGTATGGGGTGGCATGCATATTTATGGAAAGAGAGAACATCAAAGGAGAAAAACTTCAGGAATAATTTTTTTAGATCATCCCTTATAAAAACATGGGACAAATATAGAAAAAGGATGTATAATATAACTTTATGCATTAGAAGCCTTGCAGAGAAGATTGTTGGGATGGGAAGAATGGCCATGCTACGAGAAGATAATAAAGAAATCTGGCAAAAAATACGAACTAAAATCACTGCAAGAGATAAAAACAATATATAAAACCCTGACATGGTTATAGTATCACCAGCTAAGAGAACACTTTAAGACAGACAAAGTCCTGGGATTTATGGATAAGGACAATTTATGGGATAAGATACTTTTTTCAGACAGGAAAACCATTACAAAAATATATAAAGTCTTATTGGAATGGAATACTGAAACAGAACTAATTAAAAACAGCATGTCCAAATGGGCGAGATGTGTGGGAAGACCAATCCTCTTAGAGGAGTGGGAAGCATGCTGGAACAGGAAAATAAAATATACATATTCATACAATTTGAAGAACTGGATGAAAATGCTGTATAGATGGCATTTTACGCCTAAGAAACTAGGAAAAATAAACAAAACAGCAAATACAAAATGCTGTCAATGTGGAGTGGAAGAAGGGTCATTCTATCACATATGGTGGAACTGTAAACTGGCCAAGGAATATTGGAACAAAATACATGAAAATACCCAACAAATATTAGGTGCCAAGTTTCAGAAACTCCCAGAAACCTAATTATTGAATATCTCCAAATCACCTCTAATGAAGAGAAGATTCTAACATTTTTGTCAACAGCGGCCAGAATTGTATACGCAAGATATTGGAAACAAGAAAACACACCTTCGATAGTCAAGATACTAGAAATAAAAAATATGGATACGTTGACCTTTTTGATAGCCAAACAGCAAGGAAGACCGAGAAAAGAAACCGATTGGAGTCAATTAGAAAACTACCTAAAATTCAAAAAAATAAACTAAAAAAAGAAAAAGCTAAGAAGTTGGAAAGAACATGTGAAAATTGAATTTTCCCTCTCCGGTAATCGATACGGAAGATACGGAAGACTAACACAATTTATTGATAAAAGAAAGTGGAGTTATATTAAGAATTTATATAGAACAAAAAGTAAAATGATAAGTAACAAATGGGATTGTCCTAGAAGTACCCACCCCGTATCCCTACCCCAACCTTGACCCCACTTTACCTATCCTCCCCTTCCCCTTTTTTCCCTAACTCAATTCCTCTTTCCCAAATGTTTTTATGTTTATGTATCAAAATTAAATAAAGTTTTTTTGTTTTGTTTTTTTAAAAAAGAAATACAACTTTTTTTTGTTGGGCTGTTATTATCCGTGGATTTTGTTAACACTCGTTTTTAAAAAAAGAAGGGGAGGGGGCTGAGATTGAAAAAAATGCAAAAAGCGGAGCACGAGACCCAATAAACTGTCCCTAATGGCAATAACTACTACTACTACTACTACTACTACTACTACTACGGGGGACTAAACAGGTTCTTACAAAGGGCTGCTTTCCCATTAAAACTGATGTGTGGCAATGGGAGCTAATAACAACAATAATCATTACTTTGGTGGACTCCCCTTCTCTCTCTTGCTCCCTCGCGTGTGTGGCTGGGTGAGTCTTCTCTGCCCTGGCCTGAGAAGCCAAGAAAGCATGGGTGAGGGCAACGCACTGGTGTCTCCTTCCTTCCTTCCTTCCTTCCTTCCTTCCTTCCTTCCTTCCTTCCTTCCTTCCTTTTCTCCCTCTCCTCTCGCACCCCTGGCACATGCACAGTTGCAGTTTTCCCCACATGTCTCGTGGCCCACAGGTTGGGAACCACGGCTCTAGCTGCTGGATTGGACCTCCTCAAAAATGATATACATTTATCCGGCTCAAACTGGATTTCCGTCAGATAGTATATTGGCAGATTCCACACGGAGAGCATGAAATATAACACCTAAGACCCCTCCAAGGCCTTCCTCCTCAGTGGGTTTCTTGAGACAGGAAACGGGGAGGAACAGAACTTGAATCCCCAAATGGGGAAAAGGCTGATATTGAGACGTGCTGCTCATCCATGGGTTCCTCTGAGCTCCCTCCTTCCCTCTTCCGGGGTGAACGGATCCAACCCACAAATCCCGGCCATTCCTTAGGCCATTAGAGCCAGAGAGGGGTCCCTGGTCCACACTCCAATTGAGGCTTTAACATGGGAAGTGAACACAAGTCTGGGAAATGTAGTATTCAAGGCAGTCTGCCTTTTAGCAGTCATTGTTTTTGAAGTCAATGCTGCAATGTTTTGGTGCTAAATTCATAAACACAGTAATTACTACATAAAATTACTGTGTATTGAACTGCTTTTTCTGTCAATTTCTTGTAAAACATGATGTTTTGGTGCTTAATTTGTAAAATCATAATGTAATTTTATGTTTCATAGGCTTTTTTTCTTAATCCCTCCATATTATCCAAGATTTTCGCTTATCCAAGGTTCTGTCGGCCCGTTTATGTTGGATAAGTGAGACTCTACTGTATTATTATTATTATTATTATTCCCTGCTGTATCTTCCCAAAGGAGACTCAAAGTGGCTTGACATAAAAGCATTCGTATGTAATTTAAAATATACACATATATAAACATTAGAAGAGAATGAAACACGAACAGCACAAAAGATTCACAGTTGATTTTCATGAAAAACCTTCCAAGTTAAACACCACAGCAGGGGTTGAGGGGGGAAGGCGCATGCGCGATGGGCCCGGAGGGCAGAGCAGGCCGCAGAGGCCCCGGGAGAGGCAGGAAGGCCCAGCCCCGCCCGGGAAGGAAGGAAGGCAGGCAGGAAGGCCTGTGAGTGCAGGCCAAGGCGGGAGTCCCCAGCCGGGAGGGAGGGAGGCCTGTGGGCCCAGGCAGGGCCCAGGCGGAGGGGGAGGGGGAAGGCCGAGAGGAGGGCCCGGCCCGGAGGGGGAGGGAGGGAGGGGGGGCAAACTCGGGGACCACACAGCCCCACACTCACCCCTCCTCCGCTCTCTTCTTCCTTGGTCTCCCGCACTCGCTCACTCGCTCTCTCTTCCTCCTCCGGAAGTGCGCTCACCCGCCCCCACTCGTCCTCAGCCTCTCTAGGAAGAGGCCTCCCTTCCTCGGTGGACTTCCGCCCGGAGCTAACATGGCAGCCGCGGGCAGGATGCCCACAGAGGGGCGGGGCTTCCCGGCACTTGAACGGAGCCCGACGCAGACAGGCAGAACATTGTATAAGTGAATGTTGGATAAGTGAGATTCTTCTTTAATATGAAATAATTACTGGGATAGAATAATGCAGAACAATATAATCTCTAAAACCAGGACAGTACATAACCAGGGAAATTCCACACAGGAAACAATCAGGGCCAGCTAACACCTCCCAACAAAGTATTCCCATCATCAAAGTCTGGCAAATCCTCTGTTTTCTCAGGGCCACAGACAGTAGAAGCACATAAAATATCGCAAACAACACCACTCTGAAAACAAGGGAATTCCAGAAAGGAAACAATCAGGGCCAGCTAACACCTCCCAACAAAAAATTCACTCAGGGATGAAACAGCCAGGCTTTAAAGCTGCAAGGCCATTACATCCTAATCATTTTCCTAATTGCAGCATTCATACTTGCCTCCAACAGAAAAAAACAACCAATCAGAAATATTGTATATTCACAACCTTTAGGAAATAATATCCCCTGATAGCGCAGCGTGTTAAAGCGCTGAGCTGCTGAACTTCTGGACCGAAAGGCCACAGGTTTGAATTGGGGGAGCGGAGAGAGCCCCCACTGTTAGCCCCAGCTTATGCCAACCCAGAAGTTCAAAAACATGCAAATGTGAGTGCATCAATAGGTACTGCTCCGGCGGGAAGGTAACGCCGCTCCATGTAGTCATCCCACATGACCTTGGAGGAGTCTACGGACAACGCCGGCTCTTCGGCTTAGAAATGGAGATGAGCACCAACCTCCAGAGTCAGACACAACTGGACTTAACGTCAGGGGAAAACATTTACCCTTGACCTTAACTACCACCAATTCCTCAAGACTTTCTTTCCCAGACCACCAGACTTCGCCACAGCAACGCATGGCCGGGCACAGCTAGTATACTTATAATAATACATAATAATGTTGTAATAGGTAAAGGGTCAAGGTTTTCTCCTAATACTAATATTGTGCTATGCTAATAAGATAATATACTGTATATACCTATAATCTATATATATAAAATGATGAAGTTGTTTGCGCAGTGACTATAACAACAAAACTAAACATCCCAGAAATACGAAATTTGGCAACACAATGCAAAAGGCTTGCCTCCAGGTTACAACAACACAACCACACCACAAAACCACAATCCAGACCCACAAAACTCACAACAACGCATCATGCGATAACAACACAACTAAATGCCCCAGAAATACAAAACTTGGCAACACAATGCAAAAGCCTTGCCTCCCAGTTGTAACAACACAATCACACCACAAAACCACACTAGACCCACAAAACTCACAACAACGCATCGTGACTATAACAACACAACTAAACGCCCCGGAAATACGAAACTTGGCGACACAACACAAAAGGCTTCCCTCACGGTTGTAACAACACAACCACACCACAAAATCACAATCCGGACCCATAAAACTCACAACAATGCATCGTGACTATAACAACACAACTAAACGCCCCAGAAATACGCAACTTGGCACACAACTAAATGCCCCAGAAATACAAAACTTGACAACCCAACGCAAAAGCCTTCCCTCCCGGTTGTAACAACACAACCACACCACAAAACCACAATCCGGACCCACAAAACTCACAACAACACATCATGACTATAACAACACAACTAAATGCCCTAGAAATACAAAACTTGGCAACACAACGCAAAAGCCTTGCCTCCCGGTTGTAACAACACAATCACACCACAAAACCACACTGGACCCACAAAACTCACAACAACGCATCGTGACTATAACAACACAACTAAACGCCCCAGAAATACGAAACTTGGCGACACAACACAAAAGCCTTCCCTCCCGGTTGTAACAACACAACCACACAACAAAATCACAATCCGGACCCATAAAACTCACAACAATGCATCGTGACTATAACAACACAACTAAACGCCCCAGAAATACGAAACTTGGCACACAACTAAACGCCCCAGAAATACAAAACTTGACAACCCAACGCAAAAGCCTTCCCTCCCGGTTGTAACAACACAACCACACCACAAAACCACAATCCGGACCCACAAAACTCACAACGACGCATCGTGACTATAACAACACAATTAAATGCCCCAGAAATACAAAATTTGACAAAACAATGCAAAAGCCTTGCCCCTCCCGGTTGTAACAACACAATCACACCACAAAACCACAATGCAGACCCACAAAATTCACAACAACGCATCATGACTATAACAACACAACTAAACGCCCCTGAAATACGAAACTTGGCAAAACAATGCAAAAGCCTTGCCTCCCGGTTGTAACAACACAATCACACTACAAAACACAATCCGGACCCACAAAACTCACAACAATGCATCATGACTATAACACCACAACTAAACACCCCAGAAATACGAAACTTGGCACACAACTAAACCCCCCGAAATACAAAACTTGACAACACAATGCAAAAGCCTTGCCTCCTGGTTGTAACAACACAACCACACCACAAAACCACAATCCGGACCCATAAAACTCACAACAATGCATCGTGACTATAACAACACAACTAAACCAGATGACCATCTGTCTGAGAGGTTTGGGTGGGTTCTTCCTCCATGACAAAAAGAAAGAAAGGGGTTAGACTGGATGCAAACTACAAATCCCAGCACCCCATGGCATGGAGTCCATGCATTTCAATTAGAGGCCTCTTCCTTCTCCCTTTCCCCACCATCCAACCCACTGACCCAGTTCCATGGCTCTGCAGGCAGGAAAGGCTGGGACGGATAGAATGAAGGAAGGAGGGAGGGAAGGGAAGCGAAGGAATGCCAAGGACAAGAGCCCTCCCTCTCTGCCCAGAAGGCCAAGAGCAAAAGAGAGAGAAAGACCATTGATCCGGCTATATTTACCCTCCTTTCTGACCAGTGTGTTCTTATCAGTGAGCTCAGGATTGGAGCAGAGAAAGGGAACAGCATAGGAATAAAGGAAACAAGGAGAGCACCCACTCTATCTATCCATCCACTCATCTATCCATCCACTCACCCACTAATAATAAACACCGACACAGGCAAGAATCAGCCATGCACTGAGTCTACAAGACCATTCAGTGCTCATCTACCTCCCCAATCCCTACATTCACACTTGGCCTCCAGAAAAACAATTACAATAATAACAATGACAACAATAACAATAAGAATGAACACCATCACAGGCAAGAAGCAGCCAGGCACTGAGGCTAAGAGGCCAGTCAGTGCTACACTGGGCCTCCAAAAAACAATACAGTAGCATCTAACTTATCCAGCCTTCATGACCACTACAACAACAATAATAAACACCTACACAGGCAAAAGAAACGAAAGACTATTGTACCACAATAAGATGTAAACCGCACACAGCAGAATCAGACATCACGATTAACAACAAACCAAAGACAACAGGGATCTCAAGCAATTATCAATCAACACAAAAATTGAAGAAGGTAACTGTAAAGAAGTGTGATGACAGGGATGGAATCTTTTTGGATCCCACCGCTGCCACCAAATGTAAAGAAGTGTGATGACAGGGATGGAATCTTTTTGGATCCCACCGCTGCCACCAAATTGCGAAGGATTCACCTTCTACCTCTATGTATTCCACTTTTCAATGTTGTCGCTGCCACCACCTTTGAAAGATGCTTTGCTCAAATAATAAGCAACATTTGAAGAAACAGTAACTTGTTTATTTATAGCACAAAGCTTGATGGTTGCAAGAATGTTATATCTTGAGGTGAACGATGTTACTTCTGTACAGTAAGTGTTGCAAGATTTCTCAATAGTTTCACTGAGCTTAGTATGGTATCAGCTTTATATTACTTGCTTCTTTCAGTTAGGAATACTGTCCTTCTTTAAACTTAGTTGACCTGTACCCGATCAAACTTGGATTGGGGAGTTTAACTGGTTAACCCTAGTCCTCCTTGACTTAGGGATATAGCCTCAGCTCTTTAGTTATTCCTACTAAAGGCTCAGCAACTTTAATTTTAGCCCTTCTCCGCTAAAACTCTCTAGCTGCTCAACTTCCTCCCACAATCTCTTTTTTTTTCGATCACACTCCTTTCTCACTGAACAGAACCAACTGCTCTGCTCAACCGACAAACTCCAACTGCCGAATTCCAACTGCTAAATTTTGAATTCTAAGGCTTCCACCAGCAAGGTGAAGCCACGCCCCTTTTCCTGGCCATGCCTTAGAGGCTCCCAGCTTCTGTATAAGAATAGCTGAAATATATAACCTTAAACAGTCAACCCTAACATAGCAATCATGAATAAAACACAATGATCGTGACATCTTTACAGTAACGGACTTCAAATACTACTACTAATGTGAGTATAAAGAAGGATGGAGGTCACAGCATAAATACAACTTAATGCAGACTGACCAACACCACCAGACTAAGCCACAGCAACGCGTGGCCGGGCACAGCTAGTAATTTATATATATAAAAGAGTAATGGAATCGGCACCGGCAAAACAACAAAACTACAGGCCCCCCAACCTCGAAATTTGACAACACAACCCATCATCCACGCCTCTAGGTTGATACAACAAAAAAGAAAAGAAAAATAAAGTCCTAATTAGAGGGAAAGCAATAATTGTTTTTATCCAATTGCTGCCAGTTAAGAGGGCTAATCTCTGCCCACTTGGTCTCCTAGCAACCAGCTCAGCCAAGGGACAGCCAGGGTTCAGTTAGGGGACAGGCAGATTTAGGCCTCACTTAGGCCTCTTCCACAGATTATCTAATTTGCACTGGATTATAAGGCTTTTCGAATAAGGCTTTCGAATAAGAATCAGCAGCATTAATTACTATTATGTATACTGGAACTCAATTGACAGACCCAGTCTTTTAAACTTGAGCACGCCTATCTGTATTTTATAATGCGTTTTATGAATGTTTTATGTAAGTTAATTTTTTAAACTGATTTATAGTGTATTGTATAGTTTTTATATGTGTGTTTTATTGTAAGCCGCCCTGAGTCCCCTGTTGGGTGAGAAGGGCGGGATATAAATATTGTAATAAATAAATAAATTATATGGCAGTGTAGACTCAAGGCCCTTCCACACAGCTATATAACCCATTTATAATTATCTGCTTTGCACTGGATTATCTTGACTCCACACTGCCATATAATCCACTTCAGTGTGCATTTTATACAGCTGTGAAGAAGGGGCTTCATATAATCCAGTTCTAAGCAGATCATATAAGATTATCAATATACAGTAGAGTCTCACTTATCCAACATAAACAGGCTGACAGGATAAGTGAATATGTTGGATAATAAGAAGGGATTCAGGAAAAACCGATTAAACATCAAATTCGGTAATTGTTATACAAATTAAGCGCCAAAACATCATATTATACAACAAATTTGACAGAAAAAGTAGTTCCGTGCGCAGTAATGTTTATGTAGTAATTACTGTGTTTACAAATTTACCACCAAAATATCACAATGAATTTAAAACACTGACTACAAAAACATTGACTACTAAAAGGCAGACTGCGTTGGATAATCCAGAACACTGGATAAGCGAATGTTGGATAAGCGAGATTCTACTGTAATATGAAATAATTACTGTGATAGAATAATACAGAACAATGTAATCTCTAAAACCAGGACAGTAAATAAAGAACAACACTCTGAAAGCAGGGAAATTGGAAATTCCACAAAGGAAACAATCAGGGCCAGCTAACATCTCCCAAGATACGATTCTTCCAGAAAAGAAGCTGAGAAGGGAGTGAAGCAGTGCGTATTACCAAAGTCATTATTATTACTATCATTATTATTATTATTGTGTTGCTGTGAACTGTGAAAATGAATACAATCTGGCTCCAACTATTCAAAAACATTAAATCTGAGTATATAAAAATTACAGTGGTATAATAGAACAGAACAATACAATCTCTAAAATCAGAACACTAAATAAAGAAGAACACTCTGAAAACAAGGGAATTCCAGAAAGGAAACAATCAGGGCCAGCTAACACCTCCCAACAAAAAATTCACTCAGGGAGGAAACAGCCAGGCTTTAAAGCTGCAAGGCCATTACATCCTAATCATTTTCCCTAATTGCAGCATTCATACTTGCCTCCAACAGACAAAAAAAAATCATAAATATTGTATATTCACAACCTTTAGGAAATAATATCCCCTGATGGCGCAGCGTGTTAAAGGTTTGAATTGGGGGAGCGGAGAGAGCCCCCACTGTTAGCCCCAGCTTCTGCCAACCCTAAAGTTCGAAAACATGCAAATGAGAGTAGATGAATAGGTACTGCTCCGGCGGGAAGGTAACGGCGCTCCATGCAGTCATGCCGCCCACATGACCTTGGAAGAGTCTACGGACAACGCCGGCTCTTTGGCTTAGAAATGGAGATGAGCACCAACCCCCAGAGTCAGACACGACTGGACTTAACGTCAGGAGAAAACCTTTACCCTTGACCTTAACTACCACCAATTCCTCAATACTTTATTTCCCAGACCACCAGACTTCACCACAGCAACGCGTGGCCGGGCACAGCTAGTATACATATAAATATACAACTGGCACATTTGGAGTCTAAAAACTGGGTCTGTCACTGAGTTCTAAAAGGTGTGGTAGTGATTGATGCTGCTGCTCTTGCTTGAAAGCCTGGTCCCACAACCAGGTCTTAACTTTCCTGCGGAAAGATAGGAGAGGGAGCCTCCCTGGCATCATTTGGGAGGGCGTTCCACAACCAACTTTAGTCCTGAATACTAGTCCTGAAGCCTAAGCATGGGAGTCCTAAACTTTCGAGACTGCTGGACTCTACTTTTCAATGACCTTGCTAACGTTTAGACTTAGAAGATGAATGTTTAATTGTTTGAAAAGAACAAGACATTCAGCTGTAGCTCTGTGTTTGCTATTCCTTGCCCTTTTCTCCTCAATGGGACATGCTTCCAATTATCGACTCTCTTGTCCCGTCGGCCTTTTTCCCCTCCAAACTAAACACACTCATCTCCCTCAGCCATTCCCTAGAGTCCTTCTCTGGACACATTCTAGCATCCCAAACTCTTGCTTGAATTGAGCTGCTCAGAACTGGACACAGAGTCAACTAAAACTTACCCGGATCTAGACATCATGCTCCCATTGGTACAGCCTAGAATCACATTGGCTTTTTAAAGCTGCTCTATCACATTTTATTTAAAAAAAACATTTTATTCAAACACAGAAAAAGAAAAACAAATCAAAGCATGTTTACACAAATTACAATTTTGGCATTTAATTTTTTTTACACAAATTACAATTTTGGCATTTAATTTTTTTTTACACAAATTATAATTTTGGTACCTTTTAAAAAAAAGGACTACTTAACAAATATAAAGGGAACAAGGACACACACTTTGCACAATAAGAACAAAATTAATGGACCCCACACCACAGTCTAGAAACCTCTCACTCACTATATGATTATCTGTTTATCTCCTTTCAATACTGTTCTGTACTCTATACTTCATCAATTTAGTTAATGTGTCCATCTGAACTGATTCATGAATGTACATCAGTCGTTGTCATCATTCTTTGCCTTCCATTCCCTGCTGTTAGGGAGATATGTTGTGTATCCTAATGGACCCTTTGCCAAAGGTGGGGATTAAACAGTCCCAAATACCAAAAATGATTCACTGTAAGCAATGATAATTGCACATGAAGCGTGATGGTCTCTTGTTCCAGGGCTCTCCTAGTATAAACTCTGAGGTTTATTAAACAAACACAAGATAAGCCAAGACCATATTAACTTACAGGAAAACTGAAGTCTTTGGTCCGGCTAAAACAGTGGTTGCCAACCTGTGGTCCGTGGGCCACCAATGGTCCGGAAGAGCTTAAATAGGGTCCACGGCCTCACCATTACTACACCATTGCGATGAGAGCGAGTAGTCTCGCAAAACCCTCTTATAGTGCCGAGGTTTATTGAATATGGTTTTCTGTGGGCGAGCAGATGGCGACTACTGGGTGGCATGTGTTCTGTATCAGGAACTAGAGCTGATGTGGTCTATCCAATGCCATTTTCTTAATCATCACCCCAAATAACCAAACCGAATCTAAAGTTGACCAAAAACTGATTCGTAACCCTTTTGGTACTAATGTTGGAGAGTGGTCCCTGGTCAGCTGATCCCTAGTTGGAAACCACTGGGCCTAAATACCTTGGTGTCACCTTAGAACGAACACTAACATATAGGAAACACTGCATGAACACCAAGCACAAAGTAGCTGCGCGCAACAACATCCTGCAGAAAATGACTGGCAACGCATGGGGTGCAGACCCACAATTAATAAGAACATCAGCCCTGGCCTTGTCTTTCTCAACAGCTGAGTACGCCTGTCCTGTCTGGCACAAGTCTGCCCATGCAAAGCAGGTGGACATAGCACTGAACGAAACATGCAGAATCATCACAGGATGCCTTAAACCTACACCTGTTGATAAACTCTACAAGTTAGCTGGATGGAAACAGTGTTCGAGTTCTTGGCCGAAGTTCGAAGCTTGCTGCAATCCTGAGAAAAGAGCCCCTCTGAGTGACACCTGCTCCCAGTAGTCGTCAGCCAAGGCCACACAAACTGCAGTTCTGGGGGAGAGAGAGCAAGGTGCTGGCCTTCCTCTTTCCTTGCAGTGCTTTTTTAGAGAGAACTCGGAAACTCAAAGGCCCATCTCCTCTAGAGGTACATGAGTTCTGTGATGTCTACTGTATGCTGAACTTTTTCTAAAGCTCTTTTCACATTCGGTACATTTATATGGCTTCTCCCCTGTGTGGGTCCTTTGATGGAAATGCAGATGGTCACTCTGACTGAAGCCTTCTCCAAATTCTATGCATTTATATGGCATCTCCCCTGTGAGTCTTTTGATGGGAATGTAGACTGCCACTCCAACAGAAGCTCTTTCCACATTCCATGCATTCATATGGCTTCTCTCCTGTGTGCTTCCTTTGATGGGAACGTAGACTGTCACTCCGACGGAAGCTTTCTCCACATTCCATGCATTTATAGGGCTTCTCCCCCGTGTGGGTCATTTTATGGGAACATAGACTGCTTCTCTGACAGAAGCTTTCTCCACATTCCATGCATTTATAGGGCTTCTCCCCTGTGTGCTTCCTTTGATGGGAACGTAGGCTGTCACTCCAACTGAAGCTTTCTCCACATTCCATGCATTTATATGGCTTCTCCTCTGTGTGCTTCCTTTGATGGGAACGTAGGCTGCCACTCCAACTGAAGCTTTCTCCACATTCCATGCATTTATATGGCTTCTCCCCTGTGTGGGTCCTTTCATGGGAACGTAGATGTCCACTCCGACTGAAGCTTTGTCCACATTCCATGCATTTATGTGGCTTCTCCCCTGTGTGGGTCCTTTGATGGGAACGCAGATTGCCAATCTCACTGAAACTTTTTCCACATTCCATGCATTTATGTGGCTTCTCCCCTGTGTGCTTCCTTTGATGGGAACGTAGACTTCCGTGACTGAAGCTTTCTCCACATTCCATGCATTTATATGGCTTCTCCCCCGTGTGGGTCCTTTGATGGGAACGTAGATGGCCACTCTGACTGAAGCTCTTCCCACATTCCATGCATTCATAGAGCTTCTCCCCTGTGTGCTTCCTTTGATGGGAACGTAGGCTGCCACTCCAACTGAAGCTTTCTCCACATTCCATGCATTTATATGGCTTCTCCCCTGTGTGGGTCCTTTCATGGGAACGTAGATGGCCACTCTGACTGAAGCTCTTTCCACATTCCATGCATTTATAGGGCTTCTCCCCTGTGTGCTTCCTTTGATGGGAACGTAGGCTGTCACTGCGACTGAAGCTTTCTCCACATTCCAAGCATTTATGTGGTTTCTCCCCCGTGTGGGTCCTTTGATGGGAACGTAGATGGCCACTCTGACTGAAGCTCTTTCCACATTCCATGCATTTATAGGGCTTCTCCCCTGTGTGGGTCCTTTGATGGGAACGTAGACTGCCACTGTGACTGAAGCTTTCTCCACATTCCATGCATTTATGTGGCTTCTCCCCTGTGTGGGTCCTTTGATGGGAACGTAGACTGCCACTCCAACTGAAGCTTCCTCCACATTCCATGCATTTATAGGGCTTCTCCCCTGTGTGGGTCCGTTCATGTCTAGTAAGAGAACTTTTCCAATCAAATTGTTTCCCACATTCCATACACTGATGCAACTTCTCCCCTGTGCGTGATTTAGGATAGGGAGGTAGAGGACTTGCCATTCTTTTATATTTATAATTCAAATATTATGCCAGGGGTTCACAGATATAACCTCCCGATCAGCACAGTCTTTGTATTGCTGTAGCCTTCTGCTCGCTTTCCAAGCCTCTTTTTTTTTCATCACAATCTTCTTTCCTCCTCTTAACTGCATAGGGTTGTAGCTTGTAATATATTTTTCTACTACTTATTTTTTCTTGTTGTCATTGCTGTGTATCTTGAAGTCACTTTAGACTTAGAGCACTCCTCGGGCAAAGCTCTCACGCTGTGTTCTTTGCAGAACTTGTTCAGAAGTCACCTGCCAGAGAAAGAAAGGAAAATCTCTTCAGGAGTTGAACAGAGAAGATCTCATGGAACATGAAGCACAAGACTCGTGCTGTAACAAACCCAGGGGAAGAGGGACGGTGCCCAATGCCTGGTGACAAATATTTTAACACTTGCCCAACAATGAACAATCCTTCCTTAGGTACAAAGGGGACAGTGCCCAAAGATTCTCTGCCTAAAATAAAATACAACCCTACCGATTAAACTCCAGCAATGCAGCAAAGCTGCAGGTATAACAGACTGAATTAAATTATTCTCAATGTCTTCTAGAGATATGTGTTCAGCCTTATATAAATTACTGTAATAATGTTTAAAAGCCTGTTGAATACTGATATAATTAATTAATATTTTATCTTCATGTTGTATCTTAATAATGAGTCCCTTCAGGGTAGAGAAAGGTGGGGTAGATAGCAATAAAATTATATTATTGAGGCATCAGTAGGTTAAATGTTTTTGAATATTTACATACAACTGGAATTTAAGATTTAAGACTGCCCAGCTCTGATTAAATCATTATTCTAACCTCCTTCGATGTAAATTTGCTTCCAATAATCACCATAGCTTATTTTCAGTATACATTTTGGGGGATATGCTGTGTGTAAAGGAATAAGGAAAAGTGGAAAAGACAAGCACCGAGGAGGAGAGGAATGTAGCACTGTATCAAGAGGAGGAAAGGAAGGTGCACACTGCACCAAGAGAGGAGAGGAATGTACGTACTGCGTCAAGAGGAGGAAAGGAAGGTGCGCACTGCATCGAGAGAGGAGGAAGGTGCGCACTGCGTCAAGAGAGGAGAGGAAGGTGCACACTGCACCGATAGAGGAGGAAGGTGCGCACTGTGTCGAAAGAGGAGAGGAAGGTGCGCACTGCATCGAGAAAGGAGGAGAGGAAGGTACACACTTCACCGAGAGAGGAGAGGAAGGTGCGCACTACGTCGAGAGAGGAGAGGAACGTGCGCACTGCATCGAGAGAGGAGAGGAAGGTGCGCATTGCGTCGGGAAAGGAGGAGAGAAAGGTACACACTGCACCAAGAGAGGAGAGGAAAGTACGTACTGCGTCAAGAGGAGGAAAGGAAGGTGCGCACTGCACCGAGAGAGGACAGGAAGGTGCGCACTGCGTCGAGAGAGGAGAGGAAGGTGCACACTGCGTCGAGAAAGGAGGAGAGGAAGGTACACACTGCACCGAGAGAGGACAGGAAGGTGCGCACTGCGTCGAGAGAGGAGAGGAAGGTGCACACTGCGTCGAGAAAGGAGGAGAGGAAGGTACACACTGCACCGAGAGAGGACAGGAAGGTGCGCACTGCGTCAAGAGAGGAGAGGAAGGTGCACATTGCGTCGAGAAAGGAGGAGAGGAAGGTACACACTGCACCGAGAGAGGAGAGGAAGGTGCACACTGCGTCAAGAGAGGAGAGGAAGGTGCGCACTGCATCGAGAAAGGAGGAGAGGAAGGTACACACTGCACCGAGAGAGGAGAGGAAGGTGCACACTGCATTGAGAGGAGAGGAAGCTACACACTGCACCAATAGAGGAGGAAGGTACACACTTCACCCAGAGAGGAGAGGAAGGTGCGCACTACGTCGAGAGAGGAGAGGAACATGCGCACTGCATCGAGAGAGGAGAGGAAGGTGTGCACTGTGTCGAGAAAGGAGAGAAAGGTACACACTGCACCGAGAGGAGAGGAAGGTACACACTGCACCAATAGAGGAGGAAGGTACACACTTCACCGAGAGAGGAGAGGAAGGTGCGCACTACGTCGAGAGAGGAGAGGAAGGTGCGCACTGCATCGAGAGAGGAGAGGAAGGTGCGCACTGCGTCGAGAAAGGAGGAGAGAAAGGTACACACTGCACCGAGAGGAGAGGAAGGTGCACACTGCTTCAAGAGAGGAGAGGAAGGTGTGCACTGCGCCGAGAGGAGAGGAAAGTGCACACTGTGTCAAGAGAGGAGGAAGGTGTGCACTGCATCGAGAGAGGAGAGGAAGGTGCACACTGCGTCAAGAGAGGAGAGGAAGGTGCGCACTGCATCGAGAAAGGAGAGGAAGGTACACACTGCACCGAGAGAGGAGAGGAAGGTGCGCACTGCGTCAAGAGAGGAGAGGAAGGTGCGCACTGCATCGAGAAAGGAGGAGAGGAAGGTACACACTGCACCGAGAGAGGAAGGTGCGCACTGCGTCGAGAGGAGAAAAGGAAGGTGCGCACTGCATCAAGAGAGGAGAGGAAGGTGCGCTCTGTGTTGAGAGAGGAGAGGAAGGTGTGCACTGCGTCGAGAAAGGAAGAGAGGAAGGTGAGCACTGCACAAGAGAGCAGAAGAGGAAGGAGAGCTGGGTTGCTATGCGGAGAGATGAGGGTCCTGGCAGGAAAGCACCCAAGTATAAGCCGAGGGTGGCTTTTTCAACTCCCAAGTCCGCCTCACCTTTCTGCACCTGCAGGTTCTTTTCCACTTCAGCCTGGAGCCTCTTCTGCCACTCCCACCCTGCAGCCTCCCTCCTTCCGCAGGACAGCCTTCTCTGCCGGGGGAAGGGTCCGGGTTCTGAGTCTGGAGCCATTTCCATAAAGGACAAAGCAGTCAAAAAGGGCAGAGCAGCAACAACCATAGTTCAGCAGATCAGTAGTAATAATAGTAACAACAACAACAACAACTTTATTTATATCCCGCCACCATCTCTGAGGGGGACTCGGGGCGGCTCACAAAACACTCAAGGTGTGACACAAAATACAACAAGTGCAAAATAAAACATAGATAATAAAGAGTCAACACAACATCATAAATTCACAGTACCCCCGGTAAAAACAATAAAATACAGCTATTGCTGTAGATAAAACAGCAGTATTTGACCTCAGAATAGTAAAGTGCTAACAAAAGAGTCTAAAGGTCCTCTTATAATACATATGAGTCTAAACATGAACAAAGGCTTGTCAGAATAGCCAGGTCTTTAAATGTGTGCGGAAGGTTGGGGAGGGGGGGGGGGGCTAGCATGATCTCACTTGAAAGGGCACTCCAGAGCCAAGGGGCCACCACTGAGAAGGAAGGCCCTCTCTCTCGTCCCCACTTAAGATGGAGGTGGGACCAAGAGCAGGGCCTCCTTCTCCGGTCGATCTTAAAGCCCATGCCGGTTCATAAAGAGATACGGTCTCGAAGACAGGTTGGACCCGAAGCGTAAAGGGCTTCATAGGTGATAACCTGCACCTTGAATCAGGTCCGGAAATTCATTGGCAGCCTGTGGGGCTGCTTTAATAGGGGCATGGTGTGCTCCCTATAACCAGCTGCTCTTTGTTACACTCTCAGCACTTACAGATTATTCATGAAGCACTTGCGGCCTTTTACTGCTGCAAAGAGAAATATGGCCACCTGCCAAATAGTAGAGGCTCCTCCTTTGGGGCTTTTAAGCAGAGGCTGGATGGCCATCTGTCAGGGTACTTTGAATGCAATTTTCCTGCTTCTCGGTAAAATGGGGTTGGACTGGGTGGACCACGAGGTCTCTTCCGACTCTAGGATTCTATGCTCCATTGCCCTGATCAGACAGTAGAGAGCTGCGAGACCAATTTAGGGTTCTTCCTGGCCAATTGGTGAGTAGAGGGGATATTAGCCTTGAGGGAGAAAAGGAAGAAAGGGGAGAAGGGAGGGAGGGAGGAAGGGAGGTGCCAATGACACAAACAACACAAGGTGCCAATGACACAAACAACACACTCCCAGTGCAACTGGCATCCCCAAAGCACACTTCTGAAGGAAACTAGCACATATCAAAACATAGCGGGTGACCATCCAAGTGCCTTGATTTTCCTTGACTCACACACACATCTATCTATCTACCTACCGTATCTATATGTTTGTATTTATTTATTTATTTACTTACTGTTTTTATATACCGCTTTTCTCACCCAGGGGATTTGGGGGAGGGGGGGAACGGGACTCAAATCGGTTTACAACATAATGGGAAAAATTCAATGCCTAACATACATATAAAGTAAGACGACAACAAGGCTGATCTGAAATGGTTTTAAACAATTGATTTAAAGTCAAAATAATGTGGTTTTAGTGTTTGTGTATTTTTAGTTATTTTATGTCCCAGTATTGAATGTTTGCCGTATATATCTTGTGCTCTGCCCTGAGTCCCCTTTGTGATGAGAAGGGTGCAATATCAATGCTTTAACTAAATAATAAATCAATAAAAGAAAATCATAAAATCTAAAAAAAGAAACGTAAGTATCCATTAAAATCAATAAGACCATTAAACATAAGATATAAACAACATTTAGATATGAGGACATAGCATTAAAACACGTCATATAAACATTAAAATCACATGATCCAAAGCTGTAGACTGGGCCACTGCAATGGTCAATTGCACATATGCCATATTTATTTCTCGCACCGCATTATATTGTATGCATATATAGTAGAGTCTCACTTATCCAAGCCTCGCTTATCCAAGCCTCTGGATAATCCAAGCCATTTTTGTAGTCAATGTTTTCAATATATCGTGATATTTTGGTGCTAAATTCGTAAATACAGTAATTACAACATAACATTACTGCATATTGAACTACTTTTTCTGTCAAATTTGTTGTCTAACATGATGTTTTGGTGCTTAATTTGTAAAATCATAACCTAATTTGATGTTTAATAGGCTTTTCCTTAATCCGTCCTTATTATCCAAGATATTCACTTATTCAAGCTTCTGCCAGCCCGTTTAGCTTGGAGAAGTGAGACTCTACTGTATGTACGTATCTGTGAGAGAGACAAACACAAGGCTGTTCCCCCAGAAGAGCCCCTTTCCTTCCTTCCTTCCTTCCTTCCTTCCTTCCTTCCTTCCTTCCTTCCTTCCTTCCTTCCTTCCTTCCTTCCCTCCCTCCCCTGATGCAGAATAAGGAAGATAAAAGGCACTGGGTTCAATCCAAGCGGAAAGGCCTTTCTTAGCCTGCCCTGCAAGGGGTCACGGGTCCCATGTTGTGGCTCTTTGTGTTGGGGGACCGGGGGTCGCTTCTGGCTCTTATTATTAGAAAGAGTAATTGTTAATGTTAGAGAGAATGTTCCATAGGTGAGTTTCACACAGGAATAAAACACACGATGTGCATCGGGCCCGAAGCACCGATTGGGAAGCAGGTCACAAAGGACGGACGGACGGAAGGAAGGGAGGAAGAGGAGAAGAGAAGTCTTACTCCCAGGGCAGCTGGCCTCCCTAAAGTACAGTTTTGAGGGAAACAACGCATTTGCAAACAAAGCGTGTGACCAGGCACATCCAAATGCCCTCATGTTCACTTACACACAAACACACACATTGATTTATCTACCTACCTATTTATATGTTAGTATTTATATATTTACTAGCTTGGGGTGGTGGCCGGGTTATTAGAAGGAGGCATTGTTTGTTTTGGGAAGTTAGGTAGTATCCTAAGTTTGGTCCAGTTTGCTCAGGGTGAACTACAACTCCCAGATTTCCAGGGCAATCGCCTCCAAACTCCGCTTGTATGCACACTTGGCCATGTTGGGTCTGTGAGCCAGGTTTGGTCCAGATCCGTCACTGGTGGGGTTCAGAGGGCTCACGGAATACGGGGGAACTATAACTCCCGGAGATAAAGGTCGGTCACCCCCTAAATCCACCAGTGTTCCCAGTTGGCCAGGTTGGGTCTGTGAGCCAGGTTTGGTCCAGATCCGTCACTGGTGGGGTTCAAGGTTCAACCCAAATTCCCAAAATCTATAAACAACCAGGGTCTCTCTTTATCTGGCCTCCTTAGGTCTTCCTGTGGGGAAGGATTATGGGAGATACAGTCCAAAGAAGTAACTTTGGACTAATAATAACATAGGATTCTTTATTACATTGTGGACATTGGATTAATATATACCTGATCAACCACTGCCATCAGAATGACAAGTAAACATTAAAGTCGTGGCAGATACTCAATGCACATTCTCCTTGTTTCTTTCTAAACCCTTCTCTATATGGATGAACACAAACACATTCGACACCATGAGAAAGAAAGCCTTTAATTGCAAGGACTTGGGAGACATATTTGTCTTGGACTACAACTCCCAGGGTCCTACAACCCCCATGCCAGGTCTTTTTATAGTGTTTATGGGAGTTGTAGTCCAAGAGAGCAATTCTCTCCACTCTCTGGAGCAAGGATTCCCAAACTCTATTCCTCTGAGATTTCTTGGACTTCCAACACCCAGAACTCCCAGCTGCCTTGGTCCAAGGTCAGGGATTCTGGGACATGGAGTCCCCAGGAGGTGGAAGGCCAGGGCTTGGGAAGGGAGGCTCCTGAGAAGGGACAAGGCTTCCACGGCTGATCAGCTCTTACCATCCGGAAATGATTCCCAATGTTTAGGTGGAAGCTTCTTTCCCGCAATGTGAATCAGTTGCTGTTTATTTTAGTCTCGAGGAGCAGGAAAACCTTGCCCTTTTCTCCTCAAAGTGACATCCTTCCAAGTATTGGCTCTCTTGTCCCCTCGGCCTTTCCCCCTCCAAACTGAACACGTCCATCTCCCTCAGCCATTCCCTGGAGCCCTTCTCTGGAGACATTCTAGCACCTCAAAATCTTGCTTGAATTGCTCAGATCTGGACACAGGGTTATTCCAGGGCAGGTCTGATCAAAGTGTCGAAGAGAGTCGACTAAAAATTACCCGGATCTAGACATCATGCTCCCATTGGTACAGCCTATAATCACTTTGGCTTTTTAAAGCTGATGTATCACACTTCATAGAATAAACAATTTTTATTCAAAGACAAAAAAACAACAAACAAAACAAAGCATGCTTATGCAAATTACAATTTAGGTATTTAACGTTTTTACACAAATTATCATTCTGGTCCCTTTTTAGAAGTACAGTAGAGTCTCGCTTATCCAACGTAAACGAGCTGGCAGAATGTTGGATAAGCAAATATGTTGGATAATAAGGAGAGATTAAGGAAAAGCCTATTAAACATTAAATTAGGTTATGATTTTACAAATTAAGCACCAAAACATCATGTTTAACAACAAATTTGACATAAAAGGTAGTTCAATACACAGTAATGCTATGTAGTAATTACTGTATTTACGAATTTAGCACCAAAATATCATGATATATTGAAAACACTGACTACAAAAATGCGTTGGATAATCCAGAACGTTGAATAAGCGAGTGTTGGATAAGTGCGACTCTACTGTACTACTTAACAAATATAAAGCGAACAAGGACACACGTCTTGTACAATAAGATCAAAACTAACGGCCAACGAACACTAGTCTATAAACATCTCATTCACTATATGATTTTTACCTCTATTCCTCTAAATGCTGTTCTATACTTCATCCATTTAGTTAATTTGTCCATCTCAACGGATTAATGAGTCCAGTTACATCCAACCTGGACCACTGCCACTCTCTCTACGTGGGGCTGCCTTTGAAGATAGTTCGGAAGGTTCAATTGTTCAAAGATCCGCAACCAGGTTAATTTGTGGAGCACCATAAAGGGAGAGCAACCACTGTCTGCCCGTCCGCTTCTGGACTTAATACAAAGTGCTGGTTATTACCTATAAAGCCCTAAGCATTTCGGGTCCAGAGTTTTTGAAAAACGGCACCTCCATAAATAAACCAGCACGGGTGCTGTGGTCTGCAGAGGAGGCCCTCTTCTCGGTCCCACTCCCGTCCCAAGCTCGGTTGTGGGGAGACAAGAGAGGGGCCTTCTCCGTGATCGCCCCTTGTATCTGGAACTCCACCCTAAAGAACTAAGAATGGCCCCCTCTCCTCTCCTTCAAAAAGCTTTTAAAAACCCATTTATGCACTTTAGCATATGGAGAGGAGGAGGACTACTACATCATATAAATATCCTCGCCCAGATATTGGACACCTACCTCAGCTCCTGGGAAGCCGTAAACTACATTATGTGAAACATGTAGCATTTTACTATGGTAAATGTGTGAGAGTATGTTTAGGTTTTAATATTTGGTTATGTTTTTAGTTTCATTCATAGGTTTATATTGTGATTGTCATATCTATTGTTTTTAACTTTATGGCATTGAATGTTTGGCATTTTGTTACTTGCTGGAAACCGCCCTGAGTCCCCTCGGGGAGATAGGGCGGGTTACAAATAAATTATCATCACCACCATCATCATCACCATCATTTATCTTCATCAGCTGTTGTCATAATCCGGTGTCTTCCAATCCCTACAGTTAGGGAGATATGCTGTGTATCCTAATGGACCCTTTGCCAAAGGTGGCGATTAAACAGTCTCAAATACAGAAATGGGTTCACTCTAAGCAGGGATTAGTACACACAAAGCAAGACTGATGGCCTTGTGAACCAGGGCTCTCCTGGTATAAAGTCTGAGGAGCACAAGGTAAGCCAAGACCATACCTTTCAAGTCTTGAGTCCTTTACCTTTAAACTTTAAATCCTTTACCTTTAACATCTTGAGTCCTGCTAAAATAATATAATTGCATCAACACAGTCGGAGTAACAGTGAACACAAGTCAAGGTCAAGAGTCAAATTAATGCAGACATGTCAAGAACTGCAGATCCAGGTCAGGAGCAAGAAAAAACAATAGCCAAGATAACAGTCCAATAGTCACATGCCCAGAGTTCATTCGACAGAGATGATAAAATAACAACCAAAAAATCAAGAATACAAACAGAATTCAGAGTCTCAAAGATAACCCAAAAAGACGGGGATACAAACAAAGTCCTAGTTCATAAATGAAACCAGGCAGTCAGTCCAGAATTTAGTCAACGATTCAGGACACAACAAAGTCCAGGAAAGGGTTACAGGTACATGGCTGGAGCCCCAAATTCTAACCGAGGGGCAGTAGAGCCAAGACATGAGACAAGCGTATCAAGATATGACGTAATCTGCTACCAAAGAGCTATTCTTTTTCAGAACCCTTTTTATCCAGAGATCTCAGCTTCTGCTCATTTCAGCAAACCTTCAGAGATCATCCTAGAAGCCTGTGAGGGGTTTCTTTATGGAGGAGGTTAGGTGAACGCCTTCAAAGCTTGCTGCAATGCTGAGAAAAGCCCCCCTCTGAGTGAGACCTGTCAGCAGCAGTCAAATTGCAGTTCATGGGAGAGAGAGAGAGAGCAAGGTGGTGGCTTTCCTCTTTCCTTCCAATGTTCTTTTGAAGAGGGCTTGGAAACTTAAAGGCCCGTCTCCTCTGGTGGCGCATGGGTTCTGTGATGTCTAATATATGCTGAACTTTCTCTAAAGCTCTTTCCACATTATGTACATTCATGTGGCTTCTCCCTTGTGTGGGTCCTTTGATGGGTACGCAAATGAGAACTGTGACTAAAGCTCTTTCCGCATTCTACGCATTTATGTGGCTTCTCCCCTGTGTGGGTCTTTTGATGAGAACGTAGACTGTCACTCCGACTGAAGCTTTCTCCACATTCTATGCATTTATATGGCTTCTCCCCTGTGTGGGTCCTTTGATGGGTACGCAAATGAGAACTGTGACTGAAGCTCTTTCCGCATTCTACGCATTTATGTGGCTTCTCCCCTGTGTGGGTCTTTTGATGAGAACGTAGACTGTCACTCCGACTGAAGCTCTTTCCGCATTCTATGCATTTGTATGGCTTCTCCCCTGTGTGGGTCCTTTGATGGTAACGTAGACTGCCTCTGTGACTGAAGCTTACTCCGCATTCTATGCATTTATATGGCTTCTCCCCTGTGTGGGTCCTTTGATGGGTACGCAAATGAGAACTGTGACTGAAGCTCTTTCCGCATTCTACGCATTTAAGTGGCTTCTCCCCTGTGTGGGTCCTTTGATGGAAACGTAGATGTCCACTCTGACTGAAGCTTTCTCCACATTCCATGCATTTATGTGGCTTCTCCCCTGTGTGGGTCATTTGATGGGAACGTAGATGGCAACTCCGACTGAAGCTCTTTCCACATTCCATGCATTTATATGGCTTCTCCCCTGTGTGGGTCCTTTGATGGGAACGTAGGCTGCCACTGCGACTGAAGCTTCCTCCACATTCCATGCATTTATAGGGCTTCTCCCCTGTGTGGGTCCTTTGATGGGAACGTAGGTTGCCACTGCGACTGAAGCTTCCTCCACATTTCATACATTTATATGGCTTCTCCCCTGTGTGGGTCCTTTGATGGGAACGTAGGCTGCCACTGCGACTGAAGCTTCCTCCACATTCCATGCATTTATAAGGCTTCTCCCCTGTGTGGGTGCGTTCATGTCTAGTAAGATGACTTTTGCTATCAAATTGTTTCCCACATTCCATACACTGATGTAACTTCTCCCCTGTGTGTGATCCATGATAGGGAGGTGGAGGACTTGCCATTCTTTTACAATTATAATTCAAATATCATGCCAGGGGTTCACAGATATAACCTCCCGAACAGCATAGTCTTTGTATTACTTTAGCATTCTTCTCACTTTCAGCAAGTGTCTCTTTCTCAGGCACAATCTTATTTCCCCCCTTATAATTGCACAGGCATTTAGCTTGAAATGTATTTTTCTACTACTTATTTCTTCTTGTTGTCATTGCTGTGCATCTTGAATTCACTTTAGACTTAGAGCACTCCTCGGGCAAAACTCTCACAAGATGTTCTTCGCAGAACTTGTTCAGAAGTTACCTGCCAGACAAATGAGAGGAAAATGTCTTCAGGAGTTGAACAGAGAAAGATCTCATGAAACATGAAGAACAAGACTCGTGCTGGAGCAAACCCAGGGGAAGAGGGAAGGCGCCCATTGCCTGGTGACAAATACTTTTAACACTTGCCCAACAACGAACAATCCCTCCTTAGGGACAAAGGGGACGGTGCCCAAATATTCGATGTATGCGATGTCTTACACTTACCTTTCTTTGCAGGCCCCTCTGCCCTCCTCTTCCTGCCTCCGGAGGGTACTTACATCCTTCCCGCCCTTCCTTTGCTCCTGAATGGGGAGCAGTGGATGTGTTGCAGCCTCGTATTACCTCCAGCTCAGCTCAGCAGTATGATGTGTCTGTTTTGAAAAAAGTATTTTTAGAACATCAGCTTGTGTTCCCAAAACACAATTGTTTATGTTTTACTATTTTAAACTTTTCTTACTAATGGTTCATGAATTGCAATTTATTTTAAAAGAAAGGCATGATAAATGCAGACCTGGAGACTGGAATAACATCAACATCTGCACTGGGTGGGCTTTGAAGGGGAGGGCATCAGATAATGGGGAGGCTGCAGAAGGGAACGCCCTCATCCTGATCCTCACGCAGAGCATGGCTCCCTTGGGCTGGCGCTGAGGAAAGTGCACTCTAAGGAGGGAAAATATTTTATGTTGTTTTATGCTGTTTTATACTATATTGTTATATTGTTTTACATTTCATGGATTGTTTTAAGTTATGTCGATGTTGGGTTCATGCCCATGTGAGCTCTGAATCCCTTCGGGGAGATGGAGGTGGGATACAAAAATAAAGTAAGTATTATGATTAATAATACGAACGTGTCTCCAAATATTCCTAACTACTCACAGACGTTATTCCTATCATTTTTGGAGAGATAGAAGATCCATGGGACAAGCTTTAAAGTTACAGAATTCCAAATAAAAACAAGTAAGAATCACAACGTGTAGGCAGACTTCCGTAGCCACAGGTTTCCATGAGATACATTGCATTCCCATACATTCCATTATTTCTAAGTTAGCTTAGAAATGGAGATCAGCACCAACCCCCAGAGTCAGACATGACTGGACTTAACGTCCAGGGGAAGCCTTTACCTTTTTATCTATCTGTCTCTAATTCTTAGAAGGGCTTGGTTTAACCTCCAGTTTCCTAGAAAATGGAATTACTATGTTCCTAATGATCCATTTGAAAAAGTGTCATCACTATGAAAAGTATAGAAATAATAATAGTAATACAGTAGAGTCTCACTTATCCAAGCTAAACGGGCCGGCAGAAGCTTGGATAAGCAAATACCTTGGATAATAAGGAGGGATTAAGGAAAAGCCTATTAAACATCAAATTAGATTATGATTTTACAAATTAAGCACCAAAACATCATGTTATACAACAAATTTGACAGAAAAAGTAGTTCAATATGCAGTAATGTTATGTTGTAATTACTGTATTTACGAATTTAGCACCAAAATATCATGATATATTGAAAACATTGACTACAAAAATGGCTTGGATAATCTAGAGCAGGGGTCCTCAAACTTTTGAAGCAGAGGGCCAGTCCACAATCCTTCAGACTGTTGGGCTGAATTATCATTTGAAAAAAAAAATGAACAAATTCCTATGCACACTGCACATGTCTTATTTTTTGTAGTGCAAAACAGCAACAACAACAATGAAAGAACAATACAATATTTTAAAATGAAAACAATTTTAACCAACAAAAACCTATCAGGATTTCAATGGAAAATGTGGGCCTGCTTCTGGCCAATGAGATAGTCAAGTTTATTAGGATTGTTGTTGTTGTGTGCCTTCAAGTCATTTCAAACTTTGGCCGAGCCTAAGTCTAAAATTAATTATTTATTTACTACATTTATATCCCACCCTTCTCACCCCGAAGGGGACTCAGAGCAGCTGTATGTACATACAATATATTATATTATTAGCATAGCACAATATTAGCATTATATATTACTATATTGAACTATACCACTATAGTGTAATGTTATATGTAATATATAACATATAATTAATATTATTATAATATTATAATTATAAAATTAATTATTTATTTACTACATTTATATCCCACCCTTCTCACCCCGAAGGGGACTCAGAGCAGCTGTATGTACATACAATATATTATATTATTAGCATAGCACAATATTAGCATTATATATTACTATATTGAACTATACCACTATAGTGTAATATTATATGTAATATATAACATATAATTAATATTATTATAATATTATAATTATAAAATTAATTATTTATTTACTACATTTATATCCCACCCTTCTCACCCCGAAGGGGACTCAGAGCAGCTGTATGTACATACAATATATTATATTATTAGCATAGCACAATATTAGCATTATATATTACTATATTGAACTATACCACTATAGTGTAATATTATATGTAATATAAAACATACAATTAATATTATTATATGGTATTATTATTAGTATTATATTGTGTAACATAATATTAGTATCAATACTATATGTATATACAATATATTATATTATTAAAACTGATATAAAAATATTATATTATAAAACTGAGGGTGGGGGCCAGGTCAATGACCTTGGAGGGCCGCATCCGGCCCCCGGGCCTTAGTTTGGGGACCCCGGATCTAGAGGCTTGGATAAGCGAGGCTTGGATAAGTGAGACTCTACTGTAGCTTGAGGCAGGCTGCAACATTGTGAAACAGACATTAACCCGAAACATTCTTTAAAATACACATATCACAACATATTTCTACAAAATACATATTAAAATACTGAAAGCCAAGATGTAACATCAGGTGCAAGTTTCAAAGCCATGATGCACACTGTCTGGGTGGGCCTGCTGGGAGAGAGAGGTCTTCACGGGTCTCTCACATTGCGACAGCGGATCGAGCTGCGGGAAACTCTGATCTCAATCCTACAAAAGGCCAATTTGCTTCAAAAGAGGATCCAGTAAGAGAAGAGAAGAGAAGAGAAGAGAAGAGAGAGAGAGAGAGAGAGAGAGAGAGAGAGAGAAGACGGGCCTTGTCTCTGGCTGAGGGGCCGAGGGGGGAGGGGAGGGGAGGGGGAGGAAGACCCCCGGGAGAGCCCTCCCCCCTCCGCCCCAGGCCTGCCCACACTCACCGGAGTCCCTGAGGGAGGCCAGGCCCAAACACCCGGGAGAGGAGGCCCACGCGAGGCCCAGGCCTGGAAGGGAGGGCGCCAGGACAAGGCCCCGCTCCCCCCTCCGGAAGTGAGCTCAGAGGGAAGGGCGTCGCGGTCTCCTCCCCTCCCGCCTCTCTGGGCAGCGGAGGCCTCCCTCTCGCTCGACTTCCGCCCGGACTGGACATGGCGGCCACGAGGAGGCGCCCATCGAGAGGCGGGGCTCAGCCTCCAAAGGGAGAGGACCACACCTGGCACACACACACACACACACACCCCATGACCCACTTGAAGTCCAGGTAGGGTTTGGCAGGGGATGGGCCCTGGATGATGGGATGTGAAGTACATATACTCACCTCAAAAGATCAGGCAAATCCCAACAGAGATGGATCTGGACCAAACATGGCCCACACACACACACACACACACACACACCCCATGACCCACTTGAAGTCCAGGTAGGGTTTGGCAGGGGATGGGCCCTGGATGATGGGATGTGAAGTACATACACTCACCTCAAAAGATCAGGCAAATCCCAACAGAGATGGATCTGGACCAAACATGGCCCACACACACACACACACACACACACCCCATGACCCACTTGAAGTCCAGGTAGGGTTTGGCAGGGGATGGGCCCTGGATGATGGGATGTGAAGTACATACACTCACCTCAAAAGATCAGGCAAATCCCAACAGAGATGGATCTGGACCAAACATGGCCCACACACACACACACACACACACACACACACACACACACACACACACCCCATGACCCACTTGAAGTCCAGGTAGGGTTTGGCAGGGGATGGGCCCTGGATGATGGGATGTGAAGTACATACACTCACCTCAAAAGATCAGGCAAATCCCAACAGAGATGGATCTGGACCAAACATGGCCCACACACACACACACACACACACACCCCATGACCCACTTGAAGTCCAGGTAGGGTTTGGCAGGGGATGGGCCCTGGATGATGGGATGTGAAGTACATACACTCACCTCAAAAGATCAGGCAAATCCCAACAGAGATGGATCTGGACCAAACATGGCCCACACACACACACACACACACACACCCCATGACCCACTTGAAGTCCAGGTAGGGTTTGGCAGGGGATGGGCCCTGGATGATGGGATGTGAAGTACATACACTCACCTCAAAAGATCAGGCAAATCCCAACAGAGATGGATCTGGACCAAACATGGCCCACACACACACACACACACACACACACACACACACACACACACACCCCATGACCCACTTGAAGTCCAGGTAGGGTTTGGCAGGGGATGGGC